>NC_079900.1:3715572-3822414 GCF_024868665.1 Triplophysa rosa | reverse complement strand
CAGACAGGCTCTCTCGTCAGTGGTCACCTCGCGGAGAGTGGCGACTCCACCCTCACGCGGTTCAGCTCATATGGGAGCAGTTCGGTCGGGCACAGGTGGACCTGTTTGCCTCCCCGGACTCCACCCATTGTCCGCTTTGGTACTCCCTATCCGATGGTCCCCTAGGTATGGATGCCCTTGCGCACAGCTGGCCGCGGGACAAGAGGAAGTACGCCTTCCCCCCAGTGAGCCTCATTGCACAGACCCTGTGCAAGGTCAGGGAAGACGAGCATCAAGTGCTACTAGTTGCGCCCTATTGGCCCAACCGGACTTGGTTCTCAGAGCTGGTGAGCCTGACAACAACTCCCCCCTGGCCGATTCCCTTGAGGAAGGACCTCCTTTCTCAGGGGAAGGGCACGTTTTGGCATCCCAGGCCAGACCTCTGGAGCCTCCATGTCTGGCCCCTGGACAGGACGAGGAGATCCTGAGCGACCTACCCCCGGCGGTGGTAGAGACCCTCATACAGGCTAGGGCTCCGGCCACTAGGAGACTGTATGCCTTCAAGTGGCGCATCTTATCGTCTTGGTGCTCTTCTCACGGAGAAGACCCGCAGAGATGCTCGATCAGGTACGTACTGTCCTTTCTCCAGGAGAGACTTGAGAAGAACCTCTCCCATTCCACACTGAAAGTGTATGTTGCCGCTATAGCCGCACATCACGAACCAGTTGCTGGTAAGTCTCTAGGGCAGCACGACCTGGTAACCAGGTTCCTGAGGGGCGCGAGACAGTTGAATCCACCTCGCCCGTGCCCCGTACCCTCTTGGGACCTCGAAGTGGTCCTGGAGGGCCTCCAGAGGCCCCCCTTCGAGCCCCTAGGAGAGGCCGATCTTTCTCGCCTGTCGATAAAGACAGCCCTCCTCGTAGCGCTCGCCTCCTTCAAGAGGGTAGGGGACCTACAAGCATTCTCTGTGTCCTCGGGTTGCCTAGAATTCAGGCCTGGAGACTCCCACGTTATCCTGAGACCACGGCCCGGCTACGTGCCCAAGGTTCCCACCACTCCCTTCCGGGACCAGGTGGTGAACTTGCAGGCGCTCCCCACCGGGGAGGAAGACCCAACCCCTTCCGTGTTGTGTCCAGTACGCGCACTGTGCCTCTACTTGGACCGCACGCAGGGCTTCAGAAGCTCTGAGCAGCTCTTTGTCTGTTTTGGAGGTCAGCAGAAGGGGAGAGCTGTCTCCAAACAGAGACTGGCGCACTGGATCGAGGATGCCATATCCTTGGCATACCGGTCGCAAGATCGCCCCTGCCCCTTAGGAGTTAAGGCGCACTCCACTCGGGGTGTCCCTCCTCGTGGGCACTGGTTCAGGGCGCCTCTCTGGCAGACATCTGTAGAGCTGCTGGTTGGGCTATGCCCAATACCTTTGCGAGGTTCTACAACCTCCGCGTTGAACCGGTGTCAGCCCGCGTCCTGCAGGGCAACAGGTAGGACCGGCAGCCGTTGGGCGTAAGCCTGCGGAAGCCCTTCCCCCTACGAGGGGAGCAGTGACGATCCAGCCTCACTTCTTTCCCCTCGGGTAAAGAAAAGGCATTCCATCCATCACTAAGCACCCTTCCAGGGGACAGGCTGGGCAGAGCAGCCCTGCCCCCTTAGGCCGGGGAACAGTTGAGTTATCTCCCACATAGCTCTAACCGGACCTAGTGCTCCAGACGTGGTAACACCCCCTCCGTGGGCTGTTCCGTCTGATGTATCCTCATGTTGGTTCCCACCTTGGCAACCCATGACCTCCCCGGGTGGACTCCCACCTTGCGGTTAACAGTCCGCACAATCCTCCCATGAGTTCTCCCCTGATGGTGAGACCATGTGGTGTCTCCACTAATTCCTCCCTACGGTAGGTAGTGGCCTCTGCAGCGTTTTTCCCCCCGGGGGGAATAATGCTTACCCAGTGGCCCGTACGGTGCCGGGCGGCTTCTCGCCATTTAGAGAATCAGGCCTCCGCCCGTGACGGCCGGTGTTAGGGGGCTTCCCAACTTTTTGTGGAAAGCTCTGGGTCCCCCTTCCTCTCCACTGGAAGGTCATAATTTAGCGCTAGAGTGTTCGTCTGACTCGCCCAGGCCAGTCAACGTCACACAGCAGAGATTGTGACGAGGCTCAGTGCTGTGGCGTATTCCAAAGGAACCCCATTCTGTCGGTTCGACACAACGTCGAGAGACCGACAGAAAGGGAACGTCTTGGTTACGGATGTAACATCGGTTCCCTGATGGAGGGAACGAGACGTTGTGTCCCTCATGCCACAACACTGGCCGCCCACCCCAGCGGTCGGGGGAGGATGCTTAGGCTCCTCAGACCAAAGGTGAATGAATGAGCACGCCGGCTTCCCTCTTATACCCGGACATCCGGGGAGGAGCCCGGCATGCAAATTTCATTCGCCAATTTTCATTGGCCTTTTCTAAATACTCAGAAGATGATAGGTTCTCAAGACAAACCCCATTCTGTCGGTTCGACACAACGTCTCGTTCCCTCCATCAGGGAACCGAGGTTACATCCGTAACCAAGACGTTTTTTTTTTATTGTTTGTGGCGGGTTCTGTCACATCTGTGACGCTGACCAATAGGAGCATAGAAACCCTTTCGTGCACAACTTCCAACATGGCAAAACAAAAGGAGGCGACGAGGGCTGTTAGGTGGAATAGAGGGTATGCATTGACATCACTTTCCCATGTGAACAGTGTTTTGCCACTCAAGGGAGCGTTTTGATGTTTCCACGCACCCTCTATTATGTAGTGATGCAATTACAGCCGCGGAAAAAATGAAGAGACCATTTCAAAGACCTTTTTTCCTGATTTTAAAATGTAAAATGTGTTTAAAGTACCCGAAACAACCCAGAATTTTGACCCAGCACAAACAACCCAACAATGTGTTTACAGAAATAACCCAGCACTTTTTTGAGTGTAGTTTCTTTTTGCATTTAATAACCATTTATACATGGTTAGAGATGGCAAGCAATGATTGGTTGGCAAGCAACATGTAGTCCGACATGTTTCTTGCCCACGACACAACAAACACTCAGGAGATAAAATTGCATAATATCACAAATATTGTGTAGTTTGTTTTGAAGGATTCTTCTCGACGTCGACCCTTGAATTGAGTTGAATTGAGATATGAAAGAAAAAAACATCCAAACACAGTATGCACAATGCCAGATATTCACACACACTGTAGACCCTAAACTTCTTTCCGATAGAATGTAAAGTGTAAAAACCTTTTTAATGATTTTTGCAGTTGCCAGACGGCCCTGTGTGACCTATTTTCATAGGTTAATTCCCCAGAAAACTATAAACACTGTGGCAGTGTTTACACTATGAAAACATTGCTGTGTTTGTTTGGTCAGCGGCTCGAGCAACCAGATGCAACAACAACCAATACCAATTTGGGACTGTTTGTCTGACCAGTGGAAGAGAGGGGAGTGTACTGGAAATGATTCAAATCATCGTTTTATGCAATTCTGTTTAGTGTTAAGAATATGCACACTTCATGTTTTAGTACATGTTTGTTTCAGATTGTTCTTGTAGTTTTGCAGTCATAAAGCATTAGATCTACAGTAGAAGCAACAGCTATTATGGACACCAAACGCCCATGTTAAATAAGGATGTCCGGCAGGGCCAAAAGTCCACGTTGTTTACTTGGCAAGACAGCAAGGATGGTCTGTCTCGACCTATTTATGGAAGATCAACAGGCGCTTATTTATGTGGATAGCATATGATCAGAAACACAGATCTGATGGGATTAAATGAGATGTGGAAGATGTTTCCAAGATTTGACATCATTTTAAAAAAAGAAGAAATACGTTTGGAGGAAAAAAAACGTTTGTTTAATGTGTCTAAAGGTTCAGTGTATATTATGTATATTGACTTGGTTACTCATGCAGAACTTTCTTATGTTTGACTGCTTATTGGAATCGTATCTGATTTTATTTGCAGAGATCTGGGGTCACTCAGTAATGAAAGTGAACAGCTTTACTCTGAGGTGAAGACATCTGCTTTGAGTTTTGCTGTCAGTTGGACTTCACAGTGAAAGTGAGATGTCATTCAATGAATACAGATACTGCTGCTGAACACACGTACTCGCACACACACACCACAAAAAAAGATATTTTGAGAAATGGTTTTGTGTTCATGCAATGGAAGTCAATGATCGTCAATATTGTTTGGTTACCAACATTCTTCAAAATATCTGAAGAAAGAAGGTCATACAGGTTTGAAGAGAGAGTAAATGATGAGTTTGTTTTTTCATTTTTGGGTGAGCTATCCCTTTAAGAAGCATATCAATGCCATCATTATTTTGTTCACTAGTGAAATATGTGTGATTGTATGTGTGTACACGTTTGTCGATACCAAAACTCTCTTTATTATTTTTTCTTCAGTCTTGTCTTTTTGCCATGTTTTTCTTATCTTATAGTCACATACCACAGTCTCACTGAAGATATGATCTGACGTAAAACACGTGTTATCATACACCAGGGAATCAATTTTGAACTAACAAAGACTTCTGTTGAAATCTCACAGGGAAATTTATAAACACGAGCAATGTAAACTATGACAATTTTAGAAAATGACTCTCATCATGCCTCAAATAAAGCAGATAAGAGGATGTTTTGTGAATTTCATACATTTTTTGTTTTCGATTGCTCAGAATGACCCAGTGTTTAAATATGTAGATGGATTGTTAAAGCCACAATATGGAATAATTTGTTATGAAATATCCAAAAATCACTTGCACAGTGTGATATATTTCATGCAGTTGTGTACTTACAGTATCCCAAAATTTTAAAATAATGGCCTGTCCCTTGTCTACCTTGTATTTGTCGATTTTGTAAAAGTATTTTTGTCCCTCTGCTGCTTCTATGGCATCTTTAGCTTTAATATGTAGAAACTTTTTCCATGACATTTTTGCACATAAATGGTTTTAAATGTGTCTTAATGGAACCATACAGCCATACGAGGAAAAAACCTTTAGCTGTGGCTGAATTCGCCCCCTATCTCCTATATAGTGCACTATATCGGGTGTCGGCCATTTTGTAGTGTTGTCCGAATTCTGAGTAAACAACTGATTCCCTACATTTGTTTACTACTTTTTACCCACAAGCATTCTGATTTTGAGTGTACACACGATGGAACTTTTTCACATATCAGATTGTAAAGGTATTTGTTTTTAATAAAATGATGAAAATATTTGAAAATGGCTGTTCAAGTCATACATGTACCAAACATTTTGCGCTTAATTGCACTTTGGTGCTATATATTCGTCCTTATTGTTCTCGACATGCGGTTGCTATCGTCTATTGCAAGATTAATTGCATGTTGATACTTGATAGAAAACTCCAATAAATGGAAAAAGTCACAACTTTGTAGAGTTCAAAACAAAATTTAGAAAGTTCGTTGTATATTTGTAGCCTATCTGGCAATGCCCGTAGTAATCAGTGAAAATAAGATTTTTTAAAGATATTATTTTTCCATCTGTTTCCCCTGTATAACTTACTTGAATGTTTGTCCTTACTAGCGGGGGTTCCCAAACGTCTCAATCCTTGACCCACCGACAGGTAATCTGTGTCAAACACCAAATTTTTAACATGGGGAAAACACACAAATTTTATCACGAATTAATACATTTAATTACGTACGGCAACAGCCATCCTTACATATAATAAAGCACAACATGCTTTAAATGATCTATTGATGAAAACATGATATAGTTTAAAAACAAATGGAAGCAGATCTGATATGTGATGTGAAAATTTAGAATAGTGAGTTCAGCGGATTCGAACCTGCTTCACGGCTGTGTCTTTATTATTTGTCATGCGTCTATAACGTTAACGTTACACCACTGCAGCCGTCGATAAAGCGGCGCCGTTTTTATACTGTTTTCTAGAGGAGGAGTCACCTACATTTTTCGCACTTGTGACGCCCATGAATATTCCCAACGAGTTATTACAGAAAAAAATTATTAAAGTATTGTTTGTGTCGTCTTTGTCCCCACCACTTTTCAAAACAAAGTTACGCCACTGGACGCAGGATATATTACGTCAGTGTCCGAAAATGTTCACTCATCTTCATTTACTTCTTGCCCATATAGTGGACTATTTAGCATTCATTATATAGGGAATAGTGAATGAAGTGAGCGAATTCAGGAGCAGCTTTTATTTTTAAGAGTGTACTGTAGCTTTAAAATCTTGCTTACAAGTTTTGTGTGTGTCTCATGACTGCAACTTTTGAATATGCAAAGTGGGTGTTGAATGTTTATTATTCTAAATATGTGTGTTGAAGTTTTCATGCTGACATTATTTTAGTCAGATTTGCATTTTTAAGCAAAAAAAGTGTTTGAAATTGCTTAGTAGTCACAGTGGGCTTGCAGGCACGTGTGTTTAGCATTGCCATCACGGGTTTCTGTTGTGTGATGTCAGTGCTGAAAACTTTGTTTATTTATCGCCTGTACAACATTTAGACTTCTGTTAACACGTTGAATGTTTCCAATAACATACTAACTGGGAAACAATGTCAAGTAATTCGTGTAAATCGGTAGCTTTATTTCTGCAGAGCTCTCTCGCTCCCCTTTAACTGTGATGAAATGGAACGACATGTTCTTAATGTTGCTGTGGAAATCTGTGTGTGTGTTGTGAAGCAGGCTTTCACAAAGCTCTCAGGGAAGGGTGTGAGAGACAAAAATTGGCCTCGACCCAAAGCACACATGCTAGAAGTTACCAGCGCCTCTTACAGTACTGACTGGGTTAATGAAAGTTATGGAACCCGCTGTAGCTGATCATTATATCATTATACAATGAGCCACCTCGTAAAGTAGGTACAAATCCATATCAGATTGCGTTGATATATACATTTATGGATGAAAGATACTTCGTATCAAAATACATTAGATTGAAAGTCGTGCTGAGTGGCACAACAAAAGTGACAAATTTGTGTCCATGAACACGAATCAATAGAATAAATGTAATGACTATGTTACAAATGCCTGTAAACTTTTAAACACGATACCATAAATTCTGCAGTTTTTTTAGTTAAATGCACTATATATTCAGATACTCCAACAGTCTCCATTTCAGCTATACAGAAATTTATTTGCAGGTTTTGGCCCGAGGGATGTTGTGGAACTAAATCCTTTTCTAAGGAATTGAACGATTTGTTTTTTAGGTTTATTACTTAAATGTCAACAGGTTGTGATGATGCTGAATTAAGCATGAGTGTAATTCAAAAGATTATGATCAGTTTTTGGATAGATGTTGGTCATTTGAGAGGAAGCTTAGTTTCAGAGATCCAGGTAAAGGATTTGTGTGCATTGTTCCAGAAACCCAAAATCTAAAAACATTCAGTAATTGTGTTAATATCACAGCGGGGGTTTTGGGTCAGATAGAGCAAACCTTTTAGCCTTGAATGTTAAGAAAATCTGTTGAGACTGTAGATGAGCATGAGAATATAACAGTACAGGGGGTCATTGTGGGTTTCTGATATTAGCAGGACTGACCTCTGTATTAGCTTATGATTATGTTGACATGTCAAATATCAACACTTTATTCATCTGTCAGCCTAAAGGAACGTTTCTCTGTGAAAACAAACCAGAAACAATTTATTTAGTTCTTCACGGTTTAATATATCACATTTAGCGAAACGTTTTCTTTAGACCGGAGGGTCTGAGTGCCTTTAGAGAGACTGACCTTTTAACAAAGTGTACTGCTTGTGTTTTTTCTTATTCTGGATTGGGAACTGGGGATGTTGTATGGGTTATCTCTTTAGAAATATTTTTGTGCACAGAAGATATTTTCCCCTTTATAATGTCTGTTACCTGCGCTCTGAATTTCTTTCTTTTTATTCATACTGACTGTCTTTTGTTATTGTGTATTGCGTTTTCTTGCTCATTGCAAGTTCGTCCTGGTTTGTCCTTCACTGTATTTTCTTTGCAAATTCTTTGCAATTCATTGTTTCCTATTGCCTTCCACCTCATCTTTCTCAAAAGGAATAAACAAAAAATAATTTCACTCTACCAAATTAGATCACAAGAACATTAATTGATCTTTCAAAGTTTGAATAATAAGAGCAAAAAGCCATGACCTAAAGCAAAGTTCTGGGGTGAATACAAATTAAAACGTGTGCATGCTGTTCATTAATGTCATGGTTCTGCCCCATCTTGTCTTGCTTTTCTAGATCTTGTGGCAGATCCATGGCAGAACCTCTTGTTTCATGTGGAGAGAGGCGTTTTGGCCCTTTTGGCTTGCCATACTCTCTCCAGGTCTCGTCATTGTTCCTGCCCTCTTGTTCCCTTGTTTGTGCTCGTTATTAGTTCATGCCCCACACCTGTGCCCTCTTGATTTGATCCCTTATTTAATGCCCCTTTGTTCTCTGTCCTGGGCTGGTTCACTGTGTTATCTGTCACTTGTTTCATGTGGGTGAGTCCTTGTTTTGCTAGTCTAGTCTAGTCTAGTCTTTTTGTAATATATGGTAAATGTTATTTTTTAGTCCTGTGTAGTGTAGTTAGTCTTTGTTCCTGTAATTCTCTTGTTCTTGTTTTACTCCCTCGTGGGTTTTTGTTGTCTTTTTGTTATTTATGATTAAAGTCCATGTTAACCCCTTACCCGCTGTCTGCGCCTAGGTCCTCTCTCCGTGTCTCACCTCCCCGCTCTTGACACATTAATATGATCATTTTTTATAACGATTTAATTGAAACTTATACTGCATACAGTATGTTTGCTTGTTTTTTACAAACTAAGATGCAAATCAAAATCATTTTCTGTAGTAATCTAGAAAAGCTTTAGCTTTTTATATATTCAATCTTGCTTGCAGTTGATCTAAGAAGCCAATGAAACATAATATTAAATCAAGAGTTATATTAAACTGAAGGACCTTGGAAGACGCCGCCGAGGGCCTCAGCTCCTCCTGACGTCACTTCATTAATCCTCACGACCGTAAATCTACGCTAGTTTCTGGTCACTGTCAGCACAGTCACTTGACTCAGACAGACAAGGAAATGACTTTATTGGGCGGATGTGTTGTTTGTCATGAACGCAGTGTGTGGCACAGCTGATTAACCTGCCAACTTACAAGAGTTTATAGTTGGAGGTGGCAAAGATGATTTACAGTTACGGCTGACGCTTGAGTACCTTTTGCCATTTGTCTTTTGTGGAGGAGGGCACTTGAGCTGCCAAACAGCTTGCCAGCTGAAGATAAGAACTTAAAGGCTTGTGTGGTTAATGATGAGGGCATTCATGTTTTACACAAAGAAGAGAGAAACAGAAGTGGTGGTTTAGCTTCATACCTCTACTAGTTCCTGTTGCATACACAATGCAAAAATGACCGAAACAGTCATTGCATATCAGTACAACTAAATATAGTTTCATGTCATTTATTCAGCAATGTCTTGACTGTCCAGTTATTTAAATATGTTCAAAAAAAGGACGGCAGTGTCATTGCATTTGGCATATCTTTTTGAAATAATTGCTCAAAGCGTTTATCCTTTTTCCTTTTACTTCACAGTATTTTCAGGCCTGCCGCTTTAGTCACAGACTAACGGTGCCAACATTGGATTGCATGAGATCATGAATATTTTTGTTTTATGGGCAATCAGGCTTTAATAGCTTTAATTATTGTGCACCCATCGGAGAGGCCAAAAACAGCCCACTTGCAATAGTATGCAATTCATCACACCAAACATTGAACCCTGAAATGGCAAGTTAACTGGTACATGCAGAGAAGACCAGTGTATGTTGTGTTTTGGATTTCTGGTTTGCCAACTACACCATTGAACCGTCTTGACCAGTACCAGCTACCATAAACTAACCCGACCAAGCATACTAATTCATGCTGGTCTATAGTCTTTCACACAGAACCGGTTGCTTTGCATCTTGGGACTTGAGATGTGTTATTTCCCGGACAGGTCTTGGCGATGTCACTGCTCAGAAAAGCAGTCAGCAGTCCCAATTCTCAAATGTTTGCTTCAGTCCCACAACAAGGTGACCAGTTTCCCAGTTGTGCAATAAGAGCCTGAGGCTGTTGAATTGTGTTCTAACATGTAAGATGCATTTAACCCTCTTTGTATTAGCATTTAAAAGTTCTTTTTGTATCTTACAAGTCTCTTGTCATTAATCAGTTTATCAAATGACATTTATAGGGTTAGAAATGTAAAAGACAGACTCTGCAACAGTTGTATTTAATGGCCATCATTTGCCCGCAGAGGTTATTTGCAGCCAAGCATCTCATCCCAGGAGAGCAACTGTGGATCGCTCAGAGATGCTGTACATCAAATGTTGTCTCTTTGAGTAAAATATTCTGCCAGGTTCAACCTTTGATGCCTGTGAATCTTGCTGGAGGAAATGTCCCTGGAGAAAATGGCTCCAGGTTTTTAAATCATTGTGTGCAGTTTATAAACTTTCTCATATCGTTGCTGTCCTTCTGAGACCTCGTATCTCCATATTTCGTCATTATAATTTTTTTTGCCATAAATCATTATTATTAGTCATCCTTTATGTTTGTCAGTGGGTTTTGCAAATATCTAACTAAAAAGGGTATTAAAAAGTACAGTGTTTTTCCCATTTCTTGAAAAACAATTTGGACATCCAAGGTTTCGTAAGGACAGTTGTGATATATTTCTTACATTTCAAACAGAATACATGTTAGCTTTCGTGCGGTCAGATTTAGGGGTGCGGATTTGTTGTTGCTTTTTCCTAATGTGTGTTTTTGTACGATTCACATCATTCAAATAAATATGAATTAGCCACCTCGTAAAATGTTGTACACTCTCCTAACTTCGTTGTAAAAACTTTGCACTGATATTTTCGGACATTTTGCCTGTTGGTTGGATGGTTGCAGATATAGGCAAAAAATTGTTAGGGCTTGTTTGGACCTTAGCAAGTGCATAGCATTGCCACCCATTTAGTGACAAGAATCACTCACATTTTCTTGAGGAAGTGTGCTAGAGGAAGTTGTTTGCTTCTCTCGTATATTTAAGTATTTGCCCTCATAAGACAAATGGATGAGCAAAATTTCCCCTGTGTGGCGTTTTTGTGAGCCTAAAATCCGATGACATTGTGCTGTCTAATTAAGATCTTTTGTCTTTGTCAAAAACGTCTCGCTAGAGCCCAGTGAGGTCAGGATTCACTGAAATACTCATCCCATTTGCAGCATTTAGCAAAAATCATAAGCAAAGCCATCATGTGATTGTATATCACATCCATCAATTCAGCTTATGTGACTGAAATGTAATGAGGGGTATAATGGTTGACAGAAAAACCACAAACGAGATCCCTGTTGGTTCTTATAGACAGAACTAAGAAGCTTTTTGGATTTTTCTTTTGAGAAGACCCGTTTTAGATGAGATCTTTCAACTTTGCCCAGATTTGCCGTGACCGAATTCTCGATCGAATTCTTCCAAGGCCAAATTATTGTTCTGTGTTTGGGTGATGACCTGTAATTCTGTGGCTTGAAGATGCTCGACTGTATCCGCTCATAATGGTTCAGTCAATCGGAACAACCAAAGCCACAAAAGACGCCCGATGCCAGAAAACTACAGGAAGTCATTATGAGTTTAGTGCCTCAATCTGCATGTTGTTGAGATCTGTAGGTACTAAAGATGTTTTTAAGAGAAGGCAAATCTGAGAAACAGAGATGTATAGCCAAAAGACAAAATTTGCCCTTCATTTACAGAATCCGCTTGTTAAGTACATCACGCATCACCGCTTCCAGGTCCAAACGCTCTATCAGACGCCAAAGTCAAACTACAAACATCGTAACCTTTATCTCCATAACAAAATCCCAGACGGCCAGTGAATCATTTTTAAGATTTATTACAATATTGATCTCGGAGAAGCCGTGAGCCTGGAGACTAGTGTACACCATGGGTTTATTCAAATGTAAGCTTAAATTTGTGATATAAATCAGCAGTTCGAGGCTTGGACCCGGGTATTCCTTACGCCACTTAACAAGTGGATTCTCAATGCTGTCTAGGAAATGCAATAGAGATATTATGGAGATAATATATTAAGAAGTATATCTTATTGACTCCTTTGTAACCTTTGGTTTGTATTCTAATCCAAACCATGTCTTTATTCACGTTTGATCCCGGAAAGCCTGCGGGAATGAAGGCAAATCAAATTCTTATGCATGTTCCTTTATCACAGACCAGACTGTTCCTGCATTATATTTTCCTGTGATACCACAATTGCCTATGGTGAAAAAACACAAGATTACTTGATGTGTGCAAGATGTGTATGAGATCTTAAAGGGATAGTTCACCCAAATAATATTATTGTCATCATTTACTCACTCTTATGTTATTCTGCAGAACAGAAAAGAAGATATTTTAAAGAACGTTGGTAACCAAACAACATTGTACTCCCATTGACTTCCACTGTATGGACATGCATTCTTCAATCCAAGAAATGTGTGTTCATGGCAGAACAACATTTAAAGAATTGAGATATTAAAAGGGCCATTTAGACCTTTTTCGACATCAAACGTTGTCTTCAAAATTGTATGTATGAATAAGCTTGGATTGTTGTGTTATTCTTCCCTGAAGGAATTTATCAGAATGTCTAAATATAGAACAGTATTCAGCATTGACAATCTGGGATTATGATATGCCTGATATTTAAAGGATATGATGCAAATGTAACCAACCTTTCCATGGACTGGTATTTGTTATGTCTTTCAGATTAGTGCCAAAAGAATGCTGTTTAGGAAGTCAGTACCAAAAACAGTAACGTTACAGTGTCAGAGCAACTGTGGACTCTAAACGAACTACTTTATATAGTTTTAGTTTTTTTTTTTAAGATGACAGCCATAAAGCATTCTCTAGTTGTGCAGAAAGTACAAAATTTACAAGCCCTGTCAGTACCTCTTACAGCTGAACAGAAATTGTTCTTTTACAGCCAAAAAAAGAAAAGAAAAATGTGCACCTTTCACATTCTCTTTTGACTCATTTCTCCTCCTTTCTTCCCCGGTGTCCTTCAGTTTGGAATGTTATAATTCTGGGTCTCATATCCCAGAACTGTCAAATCCAAGACTCAAATGCAAATTCTGCCCTGGTAGCCGCCTTGAACTCTTCTAGCATCTACTTGTTGTGGTGTTAAAAGTCAGCAGTGTAAATGTGAGACATGTGGACTTTCTATCTTATGGAACACGGGGGGAACAGTATCTGACATATGTTCGCATCTGTAAAAATACGCTCCCCCTGCCATTACTGGCTAAATTTAGCTTCAAATTCAAACAGGGCCTAGCCAAGAGGCACACTGGTGTAGTGCTTGGTGCATTAGGTTTATGGTGTGCATTCCATTTATTTGGCTATATCAGACTGTTGTGTAAGCGGTCAGGTGTTAGTGCTGAAACTGTCCTTGAAAAATGTATTGTATGTAGTCTTCACTGACAGGTCAAAACACTCACAGTTAAGAAAAAGGTTTTCAGGGCACAATGTACATACAGCTGACCCACAGTATGTCCAAACATACACATGCATCTACATAACCTTTTCAAGAGCATATGGGTCACTTAGCTGAAATGTTTGTCATGGTCTTAAAATATGAATTTGAAGGTGTATGCTAAAATGTTTAAGATTACTTTTCCTGACCAAAATATTCAAACAACATTTTTGTTACTACATAGCCTACTGTAGGCCTAATTCCCAAAGCTCCATTTGTGTTTTTCAACAGTTTTGATGAATTTACTATTACTCTTATCACACACATTTACTATGACCCTAAACGCTCATGACGGCCAAAAAATGGTGCTCACGTCCTTATCTTTCCCACAAAAGCGTCTTATACATCTGATGTCCAAAACTGATGCGCAATCATAGGTGCCCAAACTGTGTGCGCTCACACCTCCGCCCTCAACTACAATGTCCAACATGCACGAGCCCATTTAATGCCAAATAAATAAATCAAATAAAACTGTCGCATCGCGTAGGTGGTCAGTTTATGCATGTCTGTAGACTGCAGCATCGGTGAGTGAGCGCGTACTTTTCTCCTTTAAGAGAGCGTGTCCTGCGCTATAAATACAGCAGCGCGCGCGGATCACTGGCCAGTGCACGAGCTAATAAAACCTGAGATCAACGTCTCTCTGTTGCCGCGCATTCAGGGTGTTTTCGGACTATACATACTGCAGTAGTAGTAAAAACAAAGCTCGTATTCTGAATAGTAGTGATAGCATTTTTCTGGAAAGACACTCCAAAGACGGAAATCTATCGTCGATTCTTAATGACGTTTATGTGCTGTTAAAAGTGAAGATGCTGTTTAGGTGGAGTGACCCAAACGTGGATTTTTTAAAATGCAGATCAAATGGTGAGTTTGTCTTTTTGCTTATTATACGTGTTTTAGAAAAAGTTTATTCTCGTTATTCTCTCTCCTGCGTTAAATTCTTAATGCCACCTACATTGCCTTTTTGTCATTTGCAAATTGCTTAAATAGCTTTTTAAAGACACAGATTAAAGAAAGACGAGAGGTTAAAGCTTGTATGTTTGTGTACATGTAAAGTGACCTAGTATTTCCAGCTGATCTGACCCAGCTCTCTACATTTACTTTGGTGTATGCAGTCAGGTGCTTATGCATGTTTGGTTCCATAAAAACCTGTTAATCTGCCTGCCAAAACATTTTGAAGTGTCCTTACATATTGCTCACGCATATTTTTTCAATTATATTTAAGCAGTTGTTCCTGGAAATAACCGTGTTTTGGTCAATGGTCAGAAGTGTTGAAATTTGTGCTGCGCTTTTTGCGTTCTCGTGTACCCTGAGGAGGAAATTGTGAAAAACAATGTTTCTATTCACTCGGTCCGCCAACTTTCTTAAAGGCGTGTCAGTATATACACACGCCAGAAGGCCTGTCATTTCTCTCAATGGATGTTAGTGTTTAAACAAAAATAAATAAATAAATAAATAAATAAAAGTGTAAAAACAAGAAGGATGACATTCTGCTTGATACTTTAACAGATCAGCCATGAATTCATGTTTCATGATGCATTCATGAATACTGCTTACTGGTTTGCTAATAAATCCAAATAACAATGGAATATTTGACCAAATGCAGTTAAATACTCGTCATCCCTGCTGTAAATGCACAGGGGTGTTGATCAGAGTTATTTAAATCACTCTTTTTTCTTTTCTCTTCAGGTATGCATCTCTGGGGTTAATGGTCCTCATCCCATAGCCTGGAGATGTTAGCTATCCAGCAATGCAACTCTTCAGCTCTGGATGCGGGAGAGCCCCTCGCCAATCAGACGCAGAACTTATCTGGGGTGGAACCAGTGCGATGCAAGGAAAACCTGACCACCCACACAACCAGCCCGACGGTAGCTGCCCTGTCCATGACACTGGGCATCGTGTCCAACATCATAGCTCTCATCATCCTGGCCAAAGCTTACGCTCACCTGCGCAAACGTTCCAAAGCCACCTTTCTTCTTTTTGCCAGTTCCCTAGTGGCCACGGACCTCGCCGGTCACGTTATCCCTGGCGTCCTGGTTATGCGCCTCTACATGGGTGACACTGGGCCGTGTAATTCCCAAACCGATTCCACCTGCACTTTTTTAGGTGGCAGTATGGTGTTCTTCGGCCTGTGCCCGCTCTTTCTCGGGTGTGTGATGGCAGCTGAGCGCTGCATGGGCGTGACACGGCCTCTTTTGCACGCCCGAGTTGTATGCACTGCGTACACCAAGATGCTATTGGTGATGATATGGTTATTGGCATTGTTTGTAGCAATTCTGCCCTCATTTAACTTGGGCAGATATACCTACCAGTACCCAAGGACATGGTGCTTTATTAAGGTGTTTAATAAGGACCCAGCGATCACAGATGGCAAAGACACGACCATCACAGATGTGATTTTTGTGCTGCTCTTTTCTGGACTAGGACTGGCGTCACTGGCCGTGGCATTTATATGCAACACAATCAGCGGCGTGACGCTGGTCATCGCCCGGGTCCGCAGGAGGACAGGCCACCAGAGATCAACTCACTCACATGATATTGAGATGGTGGCACAGCTGGTGGGCATTATGGTCACTTCTTGTATCTGCTGGAGCCCTCTGCTGGTGAGTATGAGCATTACAACTTACAACAGGGCAAAGACAACTGATGGCATTTATTACAACATTACAGTAATTATGATATAAAACATTTTCGTTTTATGTTTTATTTTTTATGTTATTATAATGGTTACATATTATATATACATTCTAAGTTTCACTATTATTATTTGAATTATAATGTACAATGTTGAATTATAATTTTGTTTCATAATAAAAATGAAATAGGTACCAAAATATATATAATATAGAAATATAGAGATCTCAAATATATTATATACTTACTTGTATCTATAACATACAAGATAACTCAAATATAAATATTTGTTTTTGAAATTATGAAACTGTGAAGTATTAAATCAAGAAATGTAATTATAAAATAAATAAAACAGATAAATGAAACAGATGTATAATAAATGTTAAAACATATTCAAAAAGAAGACGACCGAGCTCTCACATTAAAAGCTATTAAGTGCAATGAAAATATTTTGTAATATGTTAGCAGTATTTGAGTTTGCATGCCAAGAATAATTTTTATTTCTTTGTAAAAAATTATTTAAAAAAAGTAAAAGCTAAATTGAGTTTACCATCTATTTTAATGGTTAAATAATTTCTTGCTTTAAGTGCATGAATGTTATATGGTACTGACTAAATGACTCTTCTTTTGTACAGGTCTTTGGACTAATGTCAGTCATCCGCTCATACAGTGGTTCTATGAGGGACGAGTGTGATTTACAGACCTACAAAAGTTTAATGGTACTGGGAGTGCGTCTCGCTGCCTTTAACCAGATCCTGGACCCTTGGGTCTACATTCTCCTACGCCGGGCCGTCCTCAGGAAGATCTACCGCTTAACCACCGGCCGCAATGACCTCAGGGGAAGCACATTCCGGCGCTGGGAGATTAGCTCCTTGCAGAACTCAGTGAAAAAGGCCATTAATCTGAATTGATGGAGTGTGTGATTAAGGGCTGCCACGTGGAAAGGACAAGGAGATGGACAAATATGACCATATCTTTGCACTGCAGTGTAATTGAAAGTAGTACATACACCTTTGCTAGAATAATGGATACACTAGAAGAAGTATACTGGATACTCTTGATCAACCACAGAGACGTCAAACAACGTGATGGATTCGTTCTGCTTAATTAAATGTGAAACGAGAGTTTGACATGCTCTCTCGATGTCTTCTTCATTAATATAAACATGTGAATTGTGAATAAGTGAAGGACTGTAATTATAATGGCCAGTCAAACTAAATTTCATGACAATGATTCCAGTTTTAAAAATGTACATAAAAGGATGGAAATATCAAAAGAAATCAGGAGTCAAATAAATGTTGTTTGTACCTAGCTGTGTGATTTAATAGTGGCTTATGTAGGATCGTGTGCCATTTGCGCATTTGAATCTGTCAGTCATTGTTAAGTGGGTAACACTTTACATTAAGGTACCCTTTATAAAGCATTTATAAACGTGTTCATTAATGATAAATAAGTCATTTACAAATGCATTATGAAGCAGTTGTAACTGCATGAATAAAAAGAGGGATTCTAACGAAATACCTGCCAAATAGTGAGCAGGTATAAGAATTATTTGGCAGGTATTTCGTTAGAATCCCCCTTTTAATTCATGCAGTTATAGCTGCTTTATAATGCATTTGTAAATGACTTATTAGTCATTAATGAACACATTTATAAATGCTTCATAAAGGATACCTTAATGTAAAGTGTTACCGTTAAGTGAGCTCTTCATCCAAAGCTTTTTTTAGATCCAAGCTGTTTTAATTCTATTGTTAATTTAAGATGTGCTGTTTTCAGCAGTCATGCATGTAGAAAGTCAAATATCGACAAATGTTAAGTGTAAATTTTACAGCCATGTAAAAGCAGAGCTTTTACTTGTGCAGAAATATAAGCTAGATGTTATAATGGTTTCAGTGTTCTTCTGTTTGTATATTTGTATTTTCCTTAATTATCTGTGATCATGAAAAGTAAAAGGAAAATGTGCAAAAGTCTCTCTTTATCTGTCTGCCAATGCAAACATTTCAAACACACAATGCCATGATTGTTGCATCGTGAATAATACAACCATGCAAAGTTTTGTATAAGCATATTATAATTATAAATTTCAACTTTACATAGGCCTATTGTTTATTCTCTCACAAACTGATTCATCCTATTTTATGATCACATGACAGTATGTTCTGGCTGAGAGACTCAAAATTGTATATGCAGCGAACGTGTTTTATTGTATTAAAGTGTTGCATCGCCCCCTAGCGATTGATCCTACGCTATACACTGTCTGTGACTCATACCGAAAAAGATTAACGCCTTATACGTTAATGTGAACGCAAATACTTGATCACATGTCGTAAAAAAATGTCTTTAAAAAGAAACGCATTCATAAAAGTCTCCGTGGTCGTTCAAACAGCTAGAAAGCCCGTTTTATTTATGCGTCTAGTTTTACATGCGATTTTGCTGTACGTAGAAACCACGCCTCGTTGATTGATCCTATTGGTCTCCTTAGACCACGTGACGTGCAAATGCATTTTTCACTCGCGCTGATTCTCAACAGCGGCTGGCCTCATCTTTGTCGCTGAACCTGGTGAGTGAATCATCAATATATAATAATATAGGCGTTCCTGTTGATTTGAAGTGAGAATATATCGGTTTAATTCTTGGTTTTTATTGTCAATACAGTGCTGTATTGAAAGTTGTTTGACGTAAACTGCACATGCGTATATACGTGCCACAAAGGCGGCGGCTAACGGCTAACATGCTAGCACATCATACATTTTAGCAACAGAGCGACCATTCGGGATTCATTTAACGTTTTTGCTACATTTGTGATTACGTAAATCGTGTGAATTTGTCTAACATCTCGTTTTTCTACTGAAATTGACAATTGAATTTTTATCCTGCTTTTATCCCGTTTGGGGGAAGGGTCACGACCATTTTATGTTTAATGTCTGTGATCGTGTCTTGAAATCTGGAAAGCTCCAGACCTACTTTGAAATAGATTTAACATCATTAATGCAAAATACACAGTTCAATGATTATGTTGTATATGCTATTTCGTGAAGGTTACGTTACATCGTGTTTCAGCACTTGGATGAACAAATGACCCCATTGTCTGCATTAAAATGGCCGCACGGCTGTTGTCTATACCGAATTTCCCCGTGTTATTTTTGTGAAACAACTTTTAATATTATATTCATTTGTACAGTGAGATGAGATGACTACAAATGCGTATTTCGTTGTTTTCTTTGTAATCGCATTGTTTAGAGAAACGGGGAAGTGTTTGTGATTGAAGAGATTGTGTCTTAGATGCTTTGCATGAACCTCGTCTGATGAAGTGTATTGTTGTAAAAAAAAGTTTGGTTGTTTTCTTGTTTGTTGTTTCAAAATATTTGTTATACTTGGTCAGATGTTTTCTATGTTTTTATGCCTTCCGTGATTGTATTTTGTTACAGTCCGCCCAAGACAGCATTAGACCAACCACATATAGACCAACATTGCCAAACTGAAGAACCCTTTCATAGCAGCTATGGTAACGTATACAAAGTCAAAATCTATGTTTAACGTCGGATTGATTAGTGTAAATTGCTCAAATGCTAATAAGATTTAGTAAAAATTGTTATAAAAAAATAGCTGACAGAGCAAGTTTTATAAAAAACATTTTCGCCTTATTTAAATTGGTTTGTAAGCATATTTTAAATATGTTTTTGTTTGTGTTAAGCCGCCTCCTATTCGTCATCGTTCAATGCGCATCTTCGTCAATGATGACCGCCACGTGATGGCCAAGCACTCGGCCATCTATCCCACCCAAGAGGAGCTGGAGGGGGTGCAGAATATGGTGTCCCACACCGAACGGGCTCTCAAGGCTGTCTCCGATTGGCTGGATGAGCAGGAGAAGGGAACTCCCAAAACAAACACCGTGGATGCTGATGAAGACGAAGAGAAAGAGACGTAAGTGAGGATAAAATCAAATTGGATGTAGATTGCTAATCTTTCAGAGTATTTTAAAAAAGGTCTTTTCATTTGTTGTCCTCCAGTGAACCCAAATCTTTGGATCAGCCCACCCGTTCTCTGCGTGGAGTAATGCGCGTTGGGCTGGTCGCTAAAGGTCTCCTTCTGAAGGGAGATGTTGACCTGGAGCTCGTGCTGTTGTGCAAAGACAAGCCCTCCATCAACCTGCTGAAGAAGGTTGCAGATAATCTAGATGTGCAACTTAAGGTACAATACTGCTAGATCAACAGAATCCACCGTTAAAGTCTGGTTTACTAGTTTTTGCGTCAAGTCCCACTAAATCATCTCTACATCATATCTTGGGCAGCTCATCACCGAGGAGAAATACGATGTCAAGCCATACGTCCACGATGCCACCATTGTCATCAAGAACTCCAAAGAACCACCGCTGACATTGACCATTCACCTGACGTCACCCCTCGTAAGAGAGGAGCTGGAGAAGCAAGCAGCAGGAGGTAGAGTTTGATCCCGCACGCCTTACGTCTCCCGTAACCGCCCCCCACCCCACAGACAGGAAGTGCAGATGGGACGGACTCAGGCAGGGATATTGTTTATTGGGCCTTCAATGGAGCTTTGGGGATATTGTGTACAAAATAGCCATGTAACACTGATTGCTATGTTTACTGCCACCTGAAGTCTCACAGTTCCATGCAGTGTGATATTTAGTTTTGATGGCCCAATATACAGTAAAAAAAAAAAAAGTGATGGGAGATACTTTTAAATGAGAAGCAGAAAAACATGGCCCAAGTATTTTAAAAGGAGTTTAACGAAGGCTTACTGAGAATTAGGAAACAAAAATCACAAACCTTGTTTGCATGTGTTCATATAATGACAGAATGGAACAGTTTGCATTGCAGCAAAAATGAGAAGCAAAAACATTGTCGAGTTCTGGCTCTTAGTCGCCAGAACTTCTTGCCTGTGCCTTTAAACAGCTGGAAGCAGGGGTTATAGATAATGCTAGACATTTGGGCACAATGCAAGCACTGTCTACAGAGCGCTTGATAATATATATAATCAAAGATAGAGGGCGAGTTTTAAAGTCAACATGAAATAAAAATCAACCTTGTCTTATTGTGCACATTTTTAAACGACAGTTCTTTTCTGATGATGTCATCTAGGCCGTGTGTCCTATTAGTTCATGTTAACCGGTATTTCAAATGACTGTATGGGTTGCGAATGACATTTCATGTTGACTTTAAATCAGAGGACAATTCAAGAACACATGTTTTCCGTGTCGGACAAGAACCGTACAGAAATCAATATTTTCAGTGAGGCTGGAAGCCTAGCCCTATCTGTGACCCCGCGGTTCATGACACCTGCCTCAGGACATCCTAAGCCATCAGTTTTGCTGCAGTGTGGACTCGTTTGAATAATACCTTTTGTGTATCTGACTACTGCTGACTGTGGTTCAAAATCTGATTCTCTCTGTCAAGCCTTCTAGTTTGTCAATTTTAGGGACGCTGGACCTTTGACCAACTGGACACTCTCTGTCTCGGAAGGGGCAAGGCAGTGCACCCAGAGCAAAACAGGGGGCGAGGAGGAGGGGTTTCCCCATTAAACATGAAAGCAGATCTTTTTTTCTTAATTTGGTTAATTGCCAGATGAAATTCTTCCCGTTAATATATTCTTTATTTTAAATATCCATATATACACCAAGCATGCCTCTTGTACAGAAATAACGTTCTCATGGAGTGACGGCGTACGTCCTGCTCGCACCGGTCTCGTTGTTTTGTAGCACCCGTTTTTGTTGGTTTGTTTAGCGTGGGGGAGTTCCCCCTCCTCTCCCCTCCACACTGCCTTTGGTGGTGTTATCTGCCTCCTCCCCCCCTGGCCGTGAGACAGAAAAACACCCTTGGTCAAACTGTACATTGTCTTCTTATTCCACCTGCCAATAGAAACGCAATCAGTCAACGATCCCCCGGATGTTCTGGACAGGCAGAAATGCCTGACTGCATTGGCGTCTCTCCGCCACGCCAAGTGGTTCCAGGTTTGCATCTTGTCTTTATTTGTCTTCTAGTAGTTGAGTTTCTTTTGTGTTAACGTTATTTCATGCTGTACTTTTTCAGTTTTGTGTGGATTTTTCAGTGTTTCTGTGTAAAATGTCATATTCTTGCCGAATGGGTTGAAATTACCTTGCCGAGGGCGTCTTTGCCCTCTTCTTGGCCAATTTAAGCAGTTAGTATTTGTGTATTATGTCACTAGACAGTTTGACTTTGGATCCAAGTGCACAGTTAATACATCTTCGTCTGGATTTTTCAAGCGTACCTTGTTTTTTTTTTACTTAACTGCTATTTGCAACAAATTGTATGCCGTAATGCCACCATAGGAAGCTTTGTAAGGGTTTGTCATTGTCACAGCTTTGTGCCAAAAAGAAATATTTAACCTTTTCTGCCAACATAGTATATCATGATAGGGATAGTTTGCCTAAAAGTTTTGCCATCCTTCTGCTGTTCAAAACTTGTATATGGCTTTTTCTACTGTGGAACACAAAAGAAGCTGTTTTGCGAAATGTCTCGGATGGTTTTGTGTTCACACAATGGAAGTCAGTTGGGTTACGCGTTGTATTTTCTTTTGTGTTCTGCAGAAGAAAGTAGGTCATACAGGTTTGGAATAACATGAGGATGAGTAAATGATAACAAGAATTTTCATAGCTAATGCTTATTTTATAAACACAGCTGCAGCTTCCAGATTAAAGGCAATATCTTATTTGTTTTTGTCCTGAGTTTTCTGTTTATCTCCCAAGATGATGTATTTAATGTATTTAAAATATATACATATCTGTCATACGAATGTGCTTAGCCAAGCACTATGCTTTTTGTAACTCTTTGTAACCACTTTCTTCACGTTGCTAATAACACGTTATTCTGTATCAATGTTTTGTGTGAGTTTTGCTTTGGTGTTGTGCCACATTATGAGTCCATGAGATAAACTGGTGGGTCGATCCTTCCCCCTTGTGTCTCCAGGCCAGGGCTAATGGACTGCGCTCCTGCGTGATCGTCATCCGTATATTGAGGGACTTGTGCGCTCGAGTTCCCACCTGGGCTCCTCTCAGTGGATGGGTGAGTCCCAAAGCTTTACACAGACTTTTGTGTCGACCTCTGTTATTTCTGTGGCACGAACACATTTATGTAATGTCTCGTTTCTTGAAGCCCTTAGAGCTGCTGTGCGAGAAAGCGATTGGAACCGGAAACCGGCCAATGGGAGCCGGGGAAGCTCTTCGTAGAGTTCTGGAATGTCTTGGATCCGGAATCCTCATGGCAGGTCAGAGTGAGTATTGGACCAATGCTGTATTTGCCGAATATGATTGGATGCATGATTTTATACCAGCAAGGATATTGCGTCTTAAATGACCTTAAAAGCTTAGAAAAATGTTTCAGACGTGTGTGTCTGCTTTTAGATGGTGCAGGCATCTGTGACCCTTGTGAAAAGGAACTGACCGATGCCATTGGTCACATGGACAGCCAGCAACGAGAGGACATTACACAGAGTGCTCAGGTATAATTCACATTTGCGATTATATGACGTGTTGTTTAGTTGTCTGGGATTTTTTACGATGATGTATTTTGTGTTTGATTGACAGCATGCCTTGAGGCTTTCTGCTTTCGGACAGTTGCACAAAGTGCTTGGAATGGACCCGCTCCCCTCGAAAATGCCCAGAAAACCAAGGAGCGAAACCATTATAGACTACACAGGTAAAAGAAACATATATATATATATATATATATATATATATGCAGTATATAATATTTCACTTCTGTGTTTCTCAATCTAATTTTATAGTAGATGATATTTACATTTGTGAAGAATAATTTAAGGAAAATTGTGAAACTGTTTTAAGATTTTTTTAAGGCATAATTGTGTAGCCTATACAAATAAAAAGAATTAAGTTGTGCTTATGATATCATTAATGAGAACGCAGAAAAATAAGGATATAGTTTCATTCTAAACGAGATAATTGGTTAAAAGCAGTATAAAAATTTAGCACCTAGATATTTATTTTGGAGAAAGAGAATTTCCACAGCAATTTCTGTGATCTTTTATCATTACAGTTCAGATCCCACCCAGCGTGACCTACGTACCCCCCATGAAACGCCCCATAGAGGAGGAGATGTCAGACGAGAAGAATCAAAACAAAAAGAAAAAGAAATTGCAGAAGAAATGTAAATGTCACGCCTTTTCTACTCGTTGATGGATCTGTGATTGCGGATCATAAACTTTTTGTTTCCACCCTGTAGCTCCAGACGAGAAGGCTGAACCTTCACTGGCCATGAACGCCCTGATGCGTCTGAACCAGCTGAAGCCAGGGCTGCTTTATAAGCTCATCTCTCAGACCGGTCCCGTTCACGTGCCGGTCTTCACCATGTCTGTGGACGTGGACGGGAAGACCTTCGAAGCCTCGGGCCCCTCCAAACGCGCCGCCAAGCTACACGTAGCTGTCAAAGTAAGAAACCCTGATGTGTTTAATGCGTCACAGACAGATAACTGGAGTTAGATTTTTTTCCAGCCATACCAGAAGCTAAATGCATCTCAAATGTAATGCTCTAGGTTTTGCAAGATATGGGTCTGCCCACGGGTGTGGAGCAGAAGGTTGCTGAACCGGTGAAACAAGAGGAACCGCAGGTGACCACAGAGCAACCAGAGACCGAGCCACCACCAGTGACCCAAATGGAGCAAGAACCAGAACCAACCAATACAGAGAACAGTAGTGATGAGGTAGTAAAATCAATCAAATTCATAGAAAGCGGCTTTTAAATTGTCATTTTTGGTCGCATATGTTGGCAAACAGCACTTGCAGTGTAAACGAAATCTATCCCTGGCAAAAATTGTCTCTGGGGAATGTTAAAGCATGTACTGTGTTTCTCTGGGTCTCTCAGAGCGCTCGGCAGCAGGGTCCTATCCTCACCAAACACGGAAAGAATCCGGTGATGGAGCTGAACGAGAAACGCAGAGGACTGAAGTACGAGCTCATCTCTGAAACGGGAGGAAGCCACGACAAACGCTTCGTCATGGAGGTGACGCGTTGCCATCAACTTATTTATACTATACTATTGTTTTTTTTCTCTGTCTAAACATGTCATTCCTGTCTGACGTAGGTGGAAATCGACGGACAGAAGTTTGAAGGTAGCGGTTCTAATAAAAAGGTGGCGAAGGCTTATGCTGCATTAGCGGCCCTGGAGAAGCTCTTTCCAGAAGGCTCCAACTCGGAAGCAAATAAGAAAAAGAAAATGGCTCCAATGGTGCAGCTCTTCTGTTGATCAGATCGGTTTTATTGATGTTAGGAGTTTGCTCGGAAGAGATGGTGTAATCTGTGTTTGATTTGATTTGTTTAGCACACTGGTTTTGGGATGATGAGTGGGCCACCCGCTGACCTGGCAGCCAATCCCCGGGGCCGAGGAAGAGGACGTGGCAGGGGGCGGGGTAGAGGATTTAACAACGGTGGTGGATTTAACCAAGGTACTTATGACAGCCCAAACCATTCAAATGGACTCCTTTCTGTTTGTCTGTCTTTCGTTGTTTTCCTTTCCGTACATGTGCACACACAATTCAGTGCCCATATTCTTAATCTTTTATTAGAGGAAAGCAGACTTGTTGATATTGCTCTTTTCATATATCATATATTCTCGTCTTTTAGGTGGATATGGAGCATATGGCTATGGGGGCAATGCTAACTCTGGCTACAGTAAGTGTTTTTTGTCAGGTGTTTGGTGTGTTGATTTAAGTTGATGTCCTATAGTCTCTATTGTCGTCATGGCTTTTATTTCCTGAATGTTCTTTAAGAGTTCAGAATATAATCTTGCTTTGAAAATGTGAATTGGTTTTGGAATCCTGGTTCTAGCTCCTCTTTTATACATTTGATGAACATAGATCTGCATCTTTGCTTTGTCTATCTTCCTTTTGATTTCTCTGCTTTGTTGAGCCATGGGACGCAAACTTTCCTCGGCGAAAAACGAGAAACGTTCCCAACATGCCAACGCCATTTTCTGAGGAAAGACCTTCTTGAGGGTGACCGGAGCAGAGAAATCTAAAAAAACAAAACAATCTTTGATAACTGATTGACACTCTTGACTCATGCCCATCGACGTTGGTCGTGGCATGCCAAATCAATGATAACACAGAAGAGATCTAATTCTGTGCTTCTCTGCTCTGTTTCATCCTATAGGTGACTTTGTCTCAGACTCCTATGGCTACCAAGAATTTGCAACATAAACCGGCCAATATTTTTAATAAGCATGCGAAATAAAATGAACACTTCGTTTTTCCACATTACGAGTTGTACTTGTGACGTATCGCCCGCAATCTCACCTCAAAAAAAAAAAAAAAACTGCGCCCCACGATCACCTAACACTGTGGATGCAAATGGGACCGTGCTGCCTTCGGTTGCTGTGGAAATCAAGGATAAGTTGTCATGGTTTTGCCCATTGACCTGCTACTGGCACTCTGATTGGCTGTTGGTTGAATTTTGGCAGACTGAAATTTGCATTCCGTCTCTTGCATTCAAGTCTCTGTATGAGTTTTGTTGTATTTTTCTTGAATTGTTACAAATGACTTTTTATTAGTCTGTACATTGCCATGTCATTGTTATTTTTTTTGAAAATGTCTTTTGTAATTGTGGTTAATTACATTGTTTGCAAAGAACGGGTTTGTTAACTGGCAGCGGGAGGGGTAAGCACAGATTTTTTATTATTAATTTTGTGAACCGCATCTATTTGCTCCATTTGTATTGTTTATACTTTGCTGTTTATGGGCGGTATTCATAAAATTCAGATCATTGTACATTTTTTTTAACCTGCAAGTTTGATAAAGGTCTGAAGACTGTTTAGAGGTCTTGTGTGTGTGTGTGTGTGTGTGTGTTTTGTAAGGGCTTTTTGCTAGCATTGCAAGTTGAATCAGTTTCATTCTTACAAAGTTCTTAAGAGTACACGTATTTAACATCCCTTGAAGTGGAAAAACAAATCAATGTTTTTGCTGATCAGTTTCTGAATCCGATAGGAGTCTTAACTACTTTTTCATTTTCTAAAGCCTCAAAATGTGAATTGGCCTGTGGGGTTAATAAAACATGTTTATCAGACATGAGACATTTTAAAGCTGATCCATATTGAAGGATAAAGTCAGCTGCACGTGGATATCAACAGTGTTTGAACATCAGGTTCCAAAGCAATTGTACTGACAGGTACGCCCACATTACTTGCATATACATTTGGGTGGTCTTGGTCAAATCATACCAGGAACTGACGTAGATTTGTGGGGGTGTGGTTACACGAGGCGTTTCAGGCAGGTCTGGGTGAGCATTCGCTTTTAGATAGAATGCATCTTTTGTTCCGACACTTAAATTTTTGAAATTTTACGTGTCTAATACATGCATGGGTAACTTATAACACACCAAAGACACAGAAAAACACATCTTTGCGCCATATGACCCTTTTAA
This sequence comes from Triplophysa rosa, assembly GCF_024868665.1. Taxonomy (NCBI): domain Eukaryota; kingdom Metazoa; phylum Chordata; class Actinopteri; order Cypriniformes; family Nemacheilidae; genus Triplophysa; species Triplophysa rosa. The sequence goes on along the minus strand of NC_079900.1, from coordinate 3,794,927 downwards.
AGTTTATAATGTAATAGTCTATAGTACTCTTTGTTCATTTTTGACAGCAGAACGTGTGACGTGATGTAATTTCCATCATCATGTAGAGACGTATATTTTGTACCAAGATGCAATGTACAGCAAAAATGTGTTTAGCCTCTTGATGAGAGAAAAGCCATTAAAACTGTCTGACTCTGTCAAAGCCTCAAGGTGTGTGATGTATAAATGAAAGCGGTGTATAAATGAATGTGTGGTTTAAATATTTTCAAAGTAATTTGTATGTCCCTTTGCAGATTTCTATAATAACGGCGGTTCTAACGGTGGATCAGGTGGTTCGGGTCCCGGAGCGACGGGACCAGGCACAAACGCATCTTCTGGAGCACCAGCGGGACCGGCTGGCTTCAGTTCATATTACCAGAACGATGGAGGCTACTCGTCCCCTGCTTCAACACCCAAAGTAGCTCCCAAGAAGCCGCCCATGCTCCAGAACACGAGGACTCCAGGAGCTCCCGGAACGGGTCAGGGAGGGTCCTTCGGTCAGTTCGGCCAGGGCTTCGGACAGGCCAAGAAAAACTTTGGCCAATCTCAAGGCGGAGGTGGAAACTTCAACTACAGCACGGCTTATCCGTCGCAGGTGACCGGAGGGCAGGACTACGGCTATGAAGGTGAGGAAAAACTTAGGGATTTTACGCTTGTTTCCAATTGATGCGATTCTGACTGACAAATTTGTCTCGTAGGTTACAGCAACCAATCAAGCTTTGGTTCACAGCAGGGTGGTTCAAACCAGAATTTCGGTGGTAACGCCGGCCCGTACAACAGTGGATCAGCGGGATACGGTCGAGGAGATGGCAGTATGAACTACCAGTACAGATAAAACTGACCGTCGTGCGATGGGTGGCGATTGAGCGTCGACCCTTGTCTCGCTTTTCATTCTAGAGTTCGCAATCTTTGGCTCCAATCACCATCAGACCACCTTGGACTTTAAGGAAAACAAATGGCAGTGTCTTTCAACTTTGTGCAGAATAGTGTATTTCTAGGTTTCTTTAAGTTTGAGTTCTTTCAACCTGTAAACTCCCCCAAACTGCTGTCCGAAGCAAAGCATGTGAAGACCTGCTGTTAGATATTCCGCTGCGACATCCACACCTGATTTTAACCATTCTGACTTGTAAAAATGTGTTAGTCTCGAGCTGTAAATCTTTCGTTTTTTTGTTTTTTTCTTTCCTCCAGCTGACCAGCAACATTTCATTACCGTGATTGTTGGCTATTCATTTAAAGTAAGAATGCACATGTGATGTTATGTTTTAAGTGGTTGTGATTGTGAAGGTTGTCGTGTGTCAGGTCGTTGTAGCGTTCGGCTTTTTTTGGAGACGGGGGACCTTTTTATTTTTTGCTGAACAATGTTGAAGAATGAGTGGTGTTTGTAATAAAGGATTTTATTTTGGAGGATCTCTGATCTCTGGTGTTCGTGAATGCAGACCCACGTGAAGGTTTTGACAGAATCGTGGTTTTTTTAGTCTTTACAGTTTTTTAGTCTAACGTACTGAATTGGTTGGTTTTAAACAATTTTATGTCATCAGCTTTTAGGTCATTCAGTTTTTTATCAATTTAACATGATAGGTATGCTGGTTAGGATAAGCAGGAGGGTGAGTAAATAATAAAAATGATTTAAAATAATATTTGTGGGCAAACTTTATTCATCATTTTTGTGTAACTCTGATACATGGATTATTACATGGACATTTCTTCCTTCCAAACATTTATTTCACAAATAGCTATTTTGGCAATGTTACGCATCCATAAACGCAGTTTGAAGTCAAATGTTGGATGTAGACTCAGTTTAGTGACACTTTTAGCGATAGAAGAGCAGCACGGCTGATTCAATCATTTCTTTAGATGCACTTTTTGTCTTGTCAGAGGTCCACTGAAGAGCCGTGAAGTCTCCACAATGAAGAGGCTCCAGAAAAAATCCTCCACCACCGATACAATACTGCAAAACACATACTTGTGTCAGTTTGAGAACTTAATCAAATCGTGATTTTTGATATTAAGACAGAAGCTTTACTCACATGTTGTGAGTTACATCCAGTGGGTTTAACTCCAGAGCACATGGCCAACGGTGATTTATCAGCGTTAAATACTCTGAAGGTGACGAAACCAGATTCAAACTCTCCTGAGATGGAAAAAAACATCACAATTTCAATCTGATGACCTCAGACTTACTAGTATTTATTTCTTTATGCTATCCTTGATAGTGCTTTCCTGGGTTTTATACCTCTTAAAGATGATCCATACATGTCTTTATTTGATTCTTTGTCTCCAGTATCATAGACTACCGGACTGCTGGGTCCCATATCAGTCTTACAGTCACCTGCTTCATACTTCACAGGGTATTTCTGTCCAAACAGAAACGGATGTTAGAAAACTGTTCAGTGTTTGTATTTTTTTTTTGTAAAAAAATTGTTGTAGATTGTATTTAGATGCCATTCACTGTTATAATTATCTATATATTCAATTATTTAAATAATAATATTTTGAATTACTTTTCATTTGATATTTTTCGTTTTTATGTAAATTGTAGTTTAATTTTTATCCAATTTTGTTATGTACTTTTGTTGTTCTATTATTCATGGTTTTGCCATTTAAGTGTAACTTATTTTTATGAGCTTTTTATTGATGATAAAACTTTCTGATAGTACGCCACTTAATCTGTTTAGAAATTTACCAACAAATGTTCTGGTACACCGAGACTATAAATAATAACCTTGTACATTCATTTTATTGAAATGCGTCCTCCTTAAAGTAGTTAAATAGTATTAAAGCTTATGGGAAATATTTAGACACCAGATAATATAACACCAGAATTGTGTGACTTACCTGGAATAAGTGGTACAGGTTTCCACCATGCTCACTAAGAAAGTGGCTTTCTGTGTGATAGCGAAGGATCGCAGCAGTCGTCCAGTCTTTCAACACTTTATTATTCGGAACGTGCCACACTGCCACGTCCTGTGCGTGAATGTCATAGTACCCAGGATTCTGTAGACCGTCAAATCAAATGTTATTTATTACATCATGTCAATCCACCTCCAGTAACTGCGAAGTGTCATGTGATTAACATCGCCTTATAATCGTCACCAGTCGAACCCTCTGCTGTTCCAAACGTTACAGTGTTTGCCCACGTTCCCTCTCCCTCCGGCTTGTGTTGGTCATTGCCCTGCTGACTCGACCAGCGGTCACCGTATGTGCACGTTCCATGGATGTTGTTCTCGTGTACACTGCCTACAAGCGTCCAGCCTCCTCCGGCTGTGGTCATATCACAGAACGTCTGGTACACTGAACCACTCTCTGTTGTCAGGAAGTATACGCCATCTAAAGAGAAATAAAAGTGTAATAGTTTTAACATTTAATGGTTCCCTCTCGCCAGATAGCATCTCACCACAACCGAGAGACCGATCCAATTACAACCATTATGTGATGGTTTGTCAGAGCACTTACCCCGGGAAGCACCATATTTCTCTTTAATATCCAGGCAGCTCCGGCCGAGGGTCCTTAACCTGGCGTGATACTTGCCTAATTCTGGGTTTACATACGTGCCGTTTATAATAATGGGTTTTGGGGTCACATTTCCCAAAACATGAAGCCCTGCAGACAGAAGTTTGGACATGTCAAGACTGAACAATGTTTAGATTAAAAACTGGAAAAAATGTTTAGCCCAAGATGTACTACAGCAGATGCTCGTGATGAACTTACCTGTGTGCGAAAAGCACATAAGAAAGAAAACAAAGTGCAGCATTTTGGGGTTTAAGCTCGTAGCTGTTTAGTGCCGGCCACCCAGACTGTGTTTATCCATCCCAGCTTATATTTGAGAAAAAGTGGACTTATTGGGCAACAAGGTCAACATGTTTCATAAACTTGGCACCGCATGTCAAATCAGGGGAATGCCCGTTATTGAAACACTGATTACAATTCAGTTTGTTTAAGTTGTAGCAATATTTATCGGTTCCTGGCAAGTGCCTTTATCAAAAACATGGGAAAATTGTATGCATTTGTGCACGTCAGCTTTTTTTGTCCATTGTGTGTTTGCTCTCTAAACACTGTGGCAAAAATTCCCACTTTTAAGTAAACTCATCTGAGGCCAATGTCCACACATGGTACTGTCTGCTCCACAGTTTTATGGGACTTTTAGGCAATGCCAAATAAGAGTCATTCCAAACCAATGTGTTTTTGTGTCTCTCTGTGTAAAAATATATTTTAATTATTTCAATGTTTGTTTTTTATGACAATGCCTTTTGCCTATGTGTTCTTATTGTATCAGCGAACCAAAAAAAAAAAACATGGAAATATAACATTTCATTTCTCATTATCCTCATCAGGACGCAAACTCTTTAGAAACTATGTTAATGTTTCGATGATTCCCTTTAACCATCATTTTGTTTAGTAAACAATTCAAGAATAACGTTTTCACACACATACACAAAACCTGTACATAGTTTTATACAGTAGATACTAAATAGGCTAGGTATGGTAAATAAATAGGCCTACAAACCAAAAGCAAATTAAATACATTTATTAAAATAAATAGATGAATAACATTTAATAAAACGAACAGAATAACATTGTTAGACAAATAGCACCTGTTTTACAGTACTTTTAATCCTTTTCCTTAATACTATTTACTGGAAATATCGTGGTTCAGGTTGGTTATTATATGACAATAGTAAGTTCATGGTTACTATGGTTTTACTATAAATACTGTAGTAGAATCAAAGTTAATTTACACATGCTAAGGACGTAAACAGCACTTATTTGAAGTTACCCTAAATAAACAACTATTTACGGTAATTTAACGTCGCGCGTTTCTTTTCTTGTGGGTAAGGTAATGGGCGTGACGTCACGTCCGGTTCCTCATCCGAGCAGAAGGCGACTCCGGCATGGCTGACACCGGGCTTTTAGAGTCTTTATTGCGGCTGGTGGAGGCGGCTGACGCCGGGATTGACAGCCAGGAGGCCGCGGCGGGTCTCGGGCTGGATCATCAGCTGATCGTGGGGGCTGTGAAGAGTCTGCAGGCTTTAGGAGAGGTGAACATCTCCGGCTGATGCAACAGCGCTGTCACTCACTCATTCACAATGCAGGCACATTATTGTTTATAGGACATTTGCGTTGAATTATCTTGAATCATCCATGAAAATGTGTAGCTGTTATTATAATCGGAATAACGTTATGGGTGTTACGCTCTCTTTGTTTCTTACAATCCAATTGAAACCATCACAGATATTCTAATGGATTCTGGTCTATGTGGGTCTCTACTGGTAATGTGGTGGGTTTTATTGGTGGGATGTTAGCTGGTGGATGTAAACCAATAAAACACATTCTACTGGAATAAAACCCAAATCACACCACATAAATAAATGTTGTAATGGTTTTAATGGTAAACTGCTGATGGTGCATAATGATATATAGAACCATTAGTATTTGTTTCTGCAGGGATCTGTCTGCATTGGCTTTCTGTTGTGTCTGCAAAGTATTAGTATATCAAACACTTTCATTTCAAAACAATGGGAAAATTGTACCGTCTGTTGTTGGCGGATTGTGAAATATGAATGGCTTGTGACAGGTGGATGATGTTCACAGGTGATCGCAGCAGAACAGAGATCCTCCAAACACTGGGAGCTGACGGGAGAGGGCTGTGAGATCGCCGAGCAGGGCAGTCATGAAGCCCGGGTGTTCAACGCCATCCCTGCCGAGGGTCTGCCGCAGAATGAGCTCATGGTGAGACAGATTTATACTAGACACGTTATCCTTTAGACATGTTAGGTATATGTAAGGAACAGTGACGGGTATCCTGTGTGGATTTCTGACTTGTCCTGTGTTTTTAGAAAATGCCGAGCGGGAAGGTGGGATTCAGCAAGGCCATGTCTAACAAATGGATCCGTTTGGATAAAGGTCACGAGGGAGGGCCCAGAATCTTCCAAACGGTGAGTTTTACATCAAGTAGCCAGGTCTTCACATCTTTGCATAGCATTTATCATATACCCAATAACTTGTGTTTATGAACACACGTTTCAGGCGGAAACCATTGAAGACAGGGTGAGAGAGAAACTGCAGCTGGTGCGGAAGGGACAGTCCTCAAAACTGCAAGAGAAAGACAAGAATGAACTGAAGAAACGCAAGCTGCTCGCTGAAGTGTAAGGCAGACTTTTTTATTCTTTGTTATGGGTCATTATGTCGCCGTGACAGCATTGTTGTTGGTGTTTCATCATGATCAGTAGGAGGCGCTACAGACATGGGTTGAAATCAAATCGTGGGGTGAATGCACTTGTCAAGCTGAAAAAAAGCCATGTATTTCTGATTTGAATATTTGAGTAAGTTCTTGCTGTTTGATATTTCAGGACTGTTAAGTCATACCGGATCACTAAAGGAAGCGATTTCAGTACCACCATCACAAAACAAGAGACAGAACTCACACCAGAGATGATCGCCAGGTGGGAACATCTTAAAACTCTTTAATAGCCCAATAACAGGCTTACGATGTACAAGACACAATGACTTCAGTGTCTCGAGAAAGGAAAATAAAATTCAATCAAGCAGTATTTTCACAAAAAAAAAAATTGTGTGTATTTGCTGTGACTTCAGGTGTGAACAGTATCTCTAACTTTTTTCTTTCGTGTTTTCTTTCTGTTCTCATTGTGTTTCTCAGTGGGAGCTGGAAGGAGAAGAAGTTTAAGCCGTATAACTTTGAAGCCATGGGCGTGGCTCCAGAATGCGGTCACCTACATCCGCTCATGAAGGTCCGGACGCAGTTCAGACAGATCTTCCTCGAGATGGGGTCGGTCCATAACTCTTCTTCCACAGGAATACATCTTTAGTTGTTCTCAAATGATTCATGGTTTTACTAGCTTTGTAATAAATTGTGATCGCTTATAATTTATAAATAATCTTAACACAAGCAGAAGAGATGTCTTGCAATGATTCGTACTCTTTAATAGTGTTTTGAGTTTAGGTTACTGCTGTCTTAATATGTATTTCCATATAAAATAATATATATTATATTCACAGGTTCACGGAAATGCCCACTAATAACTTCATCGAGAGCTCCTTCTGGAACTTTGACTCGCTGTTTCAGCCCCAGCAGCATCCGGCTAGAGACCAACACGACACCTTTTTCCTCTCGGGTGAGAAGACACCGCCACTGTCCTAGCCCCAGAGTTACAAATTGCATATTCTTCTAGTGTAAAACTACAATGTAAAAAAAACAAATTCTGCAAAAAACAAATTCTGTAAAAAAACTGAAATTTTCTTTCAGCTGGAGCGACAGAAATATATCGTAAAATAAAAATTTTCCCCTGTAAAATTACAGGATATAAGAATATATAATAAATTGTTTTCCCCGTTTTTCTTGTAAATTTGCTGTCTTTTTCTGTAATTTAACCGTTTTTGTTAATACGTTTAAAAAATCTGTAAAAAAAACTGTAAAATTACCGTTTTTTTACGTTACGTGGAAAATCTGTAAAAAAACAGGAAAATTATGTAAATTTACATTTTTTTTTACAGTGATAAGTGTTTGTGTTTTGTAGACCCAGCACTGGCTCACGAGTTCCCTCAGGACTATCTGGAAAGAGTGAAGAAGGTTCATTCTGAAGGTGGTTATGGATCACAAGGGTAAGACTATCTATGTCGCGAGTTTTATTAATGTGCAATATGGATTTCCATTTTTCGCTGTAGTTGTAGATTTTATGTTGTTGTAACATCTGACATCACTTTTAAGATACAAGTATGACTGGAAAATTGAAGAGGCTCAGAAGAACATCCTGAGAACACACACGACGGCGGTCAGCGCTCGGATGCTGTATAAACTCGCGCAGCAGGTGCACGCTCGCTCATTGTTTAATACGAATGTTAGATTTCACATATTGCCAGTGGTTTAGATGTTTGGTTTTTTTGTATGCTTTCAGGAGAAGTTTACACCAGTGAAGTACTTTTCCATCGATAGAGTTTTCCGTAACGAAACTCTGGACGCCACTCACCTGGCGGAGTTTCATCAGATCGAGGGCGTGGTGGCCGACTACGGTCTGACCCTGGGTGACCTCATGGGCATTCTGCACCAGTTCTTCACCAAACTAGGTACTTAAAACTAGTTTTTTAAACCAACAAATTTAGTAGTTTGATACACGGGTGAATACATGGTTGATAAAATGTGTACCTCAATACACGTGTAGTCTCTGTCAATATGCACACGTGTAAGATTACAACATGTAGTCTTGTGTAATAAAACTCTTTAATAAACCTGGGAAATTGCTTAATGTTGACTTTGAGACAATTTCGAATTTCATTACCATGATTTAATGTTGTTGTATTTCAGGAATTACAAAATTACGTTTCAAGCCTGCATAAAATCCTTATACCGAACCTAGCATGGAAGTGTTCAGCTATCATGAAGGTAAACATCACTTCACAAAAAATCGATATATTATGATTGTTTTTCTAACTTGACTGTTGTTGCATGATTTTTAACCCTTTCATGCGTTAATGAAAACAATGTCATAATTTTATTCTCCCTCAAGTAGTTTCAAACCTGTATATATTTGATGTGTTTGGAAGAACGTTTGTAACCCAACAGATCTGGGTCACTGTTGACTACCATAGTAGGAAAAGACTATGGTAGTCAATGGTGCCCCAGAACTCTGTGGTTTCCCACATTCTTCAAAATGTCTTCTGTGTTCAACAGAACGAAGAAATGTATACAGGTTTGAAACAACTTAAGGTCGAGTAAATAACAGAATTTTCGTTTTTGGGTGAACTATCCTTTTTAGTTACGACAGCCTCAGACAGAATGTTAACAAGCCATATGCATGAAAGGGTTAAAAAGCCGGTCATTTTTAGAGAATGTATGAAATCTAAAACTAAATCTGTCTCAGGTTTGAAGAAGTGGGTGGAGGTGGGGAATTCTGGGGTCTTCAGACCTGAAATGCTGTTGCCCATGGGTCTTCCGGAGGGCGTGTCTGTCATCGCCTGGGGGCTGTCCTTAGAGAGGTAAATCGATACTCAATACACACAGAAAAATAAAAGATGTAGAAACCTGCAGTGTGGATTCAGCTCTATTAATGGCACAGCTGTATCTGTACATTTTGTCCTTTTGTAATTCTTCCCCTTTCGCCCTCTGTTAGACCTACCATGATCAAGTATGGAATTAACAACATCCGGGAGCTCGTTGGGCACAAAGTGAACCTACAGATGGTCTACGACAGCCCTATATGTCGACTGGACTCTTAAACTATACGTACTCGTCTCTCTACGTAGAATAACTCATGTATATGGATTCATTGACACAGTCTTGACTGGACTTGACGTTGTTACTTTCTATATCATAACACAACACCACAAGGTACATTTCTTCTGCTCGGGCATTAGTTAAAAAAATTGTGTTGGACAGACCGACATCAAAGATGTAGTGGATTTGAATAGCGAGGAGGATATTCACTTCTTTGCATGTGGACTGCGGTGACCTTGAGTCACCCAACAAACGATATTGTGCACCACTAAATGCCAAATACAAAAATCTACTATCAAAGATTTGGTTAGTATCTGTCACATTTCATGATTTTGATTGATGTTATTTGTTCCACAGCCCATTTTCCATCAAAGCCTTGCATGAACGGCCACATGGGTTGTTGCCACAGCCATGAATACAATGAAAACCATTAAAGTCCTCCACTGTAGAAATGCCGAAATTAAAAATCTTTCTCGTTAAAAGCTGTTTGTTTTGAAGCTATAATTCATTCATGAATTAAACTATTTTTTCACCCATTCATGTGGTTCTGAACCTGTATGTGACACTTTCTTCAGTGGAACACAAAAGAAGATATTTTGAGAAATGCCTCAATGGTTTTGTGTCCATACAATGGTGCTGTTCAATGTTGTTTGTTTACAAATGATCTTCAAAATAATTTTATTTTGTGTTCTGAAGAAGAGAGAGAGTAAATAATGAAAGAGTTCATTCTTGGGTGAACTGTCTTGTGAGAGCAGCTGGTTTGCTCGGCAGGCTCACTTGTGGCTCTTTGGGGGAGGAGAGCTTGAGGGAAAGCATGGTTAGGGATTATGTCTTGTTTACTTGCTTTAAAGTCGTAACATCTTAAGTGCCCGGGTCAAGGTAATGCCCTGACGTTTGGAAATAGCCTGTCTGAGATCAGCCTTACTTTAGCCATCGCTCAACGTTTACTCCCTGTATGGATTCCTAATGTCATTTTAACCCATTCTGTAGATGAACGTCTTCGTTATTTTGACTGCAGATGACCACGTCACAGATATTGAAAAAATATATATTTTAGAAATGTAGTTTATATAGAGAGGCTACAACACAATGCTATTCACTTGTTTTGTGCATTGGAAGGGAACTTGGTACATATATGTACTTGGTATGTTACATTTATTCACAGAAATTGTACAACAGTGTTAAAATGTCAAAGGTCTGCAGAAAAACAGATTACAGCCCAATCAAATTTGACACCAGACACAATCTTGCAGATAATAGAACAGATCAAGCATTCACATTCAAATGAATCATCTCAATCATCCAGTAAGCTTATAGTGATCCTTTCAAGGACATTTTTTCACTTTCGACTTCCATCCAAACAAATGTTCCCTTCGCCCTGCTCATCTCTGATTTCTGAGTCCTGTAAAGTGACGCTCCTTTGAGACCACCTGAAACTGATAAGATGTTTCTGTATATTTGTGCCGGCATGGAAAGTCTAGACTTGTGTCGTTATGCCATTAATGCCGAATGAGAATGTAATGCCAAGCATTTAAAGTTCTGATGGTTTTTTATATTAATCCTTCTTTTGGGGATAACTTGATGATGTGCGGCACTGCTTATGGAGTTCATGTAATCGTCTTACACAACTGGACAAAAGTAATATGACTCGAGCAATCCTCTGCGTTTCCAAGGGACCTTTCGGGTCCAAAAATGGTCAAATGTGATACGGAAGAGGATTCCAAATAAACTGCAACAAGATGCTTTTGAGTCCCCTTAGCGTGCACGCTAGAGAAAGTCAAAGAGTTGGATTTCCAGGAAATGCTCGAATTGATCAAATGTATATCTGGAAAGTTGTGTAAATGTTATGGGTTCACAAATGGATGTCAGAAAGCACAGTTTGATCAGTTTTGAAGAAAATGTATACCTTCACATCTGCACATGCTGAATGTGATCTGAGGTCTCTTTTGATGTACAACTTACGTCTGTGAATCCTGTTTTTTTTCCAGGTCCCGACCCTTCATAGACATAATTCCAAAACTTAATTCCTTTACGTTGTCTCTTTGCTAATACCTTTACAGTTTCATTTTTTGTCCTATCAGACATCCCGTGGGATAGCAGGACTGTTGGGTACAGATGGGCTGTTGGAGCTGTTGGGGAAGAAAGAGGGAATGTAGGGGATAGCGGCCAGCAGGAGAGGGCTCAGCTGGGGGCTGTCGTCCGATGGTAAGGGGATAACCACATCATCCTGGTCCCACACATGGAAAGCATTTGAACGGGAGAGTGAAAGAGCTGTGGGTAGGTGGCTGGGTCTGATGCTTGGCATGTCACCCTTTTTTTCATCATCTTCATTAGGGCCGAGTACACACTCTGCCGGGAGAGAAAAGAACAGGGGTCATCGTAACACTTAGGAAATGTAACATAAGTCATAGCTTGTGTAGTCTCCCCAATCGGTTTCATTTCCAATCAATACAGGTTTTTTGATAAAACCTGTTTTGAAGAACTTTGGTAAAAATGTCCTTGTAATGTAACCTAAATCTGAACTAAAATGATTAAAATCTCAATGAGAGTTACATTTTAAACCATTTTTTTACTGATCTTATCTATATATCTTATGCGATAAATATAATATATAAAGCCTGATTCCACTACACACACAGACACACACCTTTCTAAACCCTTTGAGTTTTATAGAGGTCATATCTCTTACCTGCCACATCTCTTGCCAGGTCTTTGATTAGATGTCCAACTATTGCATAGGCGACTGCAACAATGACCAGTGCGGCCATTAACAGATACAAAACTCCCTTTGGTAAGGGTATAAGGTCTCTGGGCACAGGCTTGTAATCTTTAAACATTGGGTCCTCGTTTGGAAAGGAGTATTGAAAGGCATGTCCAGTCTTATCGGTAACATTGAAACTTGTAACGTTCATCACCAATCTCTCATTTATTACCACATCCATATCAGAAAGCAGTGATTGTGTTTTTAACGCGCATTTCTTTTACTTTCACCAGCTGGAATCCGACGAGTGTTGTTTTGATTTGTCATTGAAAGCTCTTCTGTGAATCATCTGTCTGTGAAGTATCTGGAAAAATGAGGCCATAGGACTGCAAACATCATGCAAAATCCGACTCCGACACCGAATCGTGTTTAATGTTTATTCAGTTGTGATCGTTAAGTTAATAGTTCACAAGTTAGTCGTTGAATGTCCTCACCTTCATCGCAGCTGTCTGTATATTCCAGTTTCGTTAAATGCGCGACAGAAGTTGACTGTTTGTTATTTTAAGACTCATTTTTGTCTTCGTTATTTGAAGCTTTTTTGTAATGTGTGAGGGTTCGCGAAACGTCCGTGTTGCGCATGCGCGTCTGTGCGGCGTGCGCTGTCCGCGGTGCTGAAGTCACTCGTTGTCCGCGCGGGACCGGGCTGAAGGCTACTTTCAGCTGAACTGCATTTCTAAAACCGCCCACTTTCCACTCGATTTAATCCAATGGTCATCATTCGATAGACGTAGATATACTTCTTGATCCAGCCCCCGATGAGTTGATTATAGCCGTGCTTGTCACGTCTGACGTCCCTTAATTCCAGCTAAATCGAGGATTCCGCGAAGATGGTGATCCCTCTGAAGAAGACGCGGTTTCTAATTGACATTTGTAACTACCGGTTACTCGATTAATCTTGACTTTGTATTAGCAGAAACACAAGACTGTGTCATACGTGACAGTATCCCAACCCGAGTGATATTTTTATTATTGAACTAGCCAAAATACATGGTCGTTTAGTTGTCAACTTGTTTTATGCAATTATATATTTGATAAAATATCATTTTTACAGTCTAATGTAATATAATAAATGGCTGAATCCAAATGTATCTTATCACACGTACACTGTAAGGCAAATACACAAAAGACAGTTGCAGTTGGCGAATACACAAAAACATTGTAACAATTACCAGACATTACATAAAACTCTTAGACTGTTTGTTGGCAGCAAGTTCCCGGAGGATCCCGACTTTGAGCTTTGCTCTTGATTCATGGAACTTTGGGTTTAACCTCGACTTAAATGCTACCTTTAGCTTCCCTGGTGCAGACACATTAGTACAAAATGAACAAAATGTAACCTACATGGTACAAACATTACTGTCTAATGTTAAAAAGTATACGGCAGGTGAAAGGCTGCAAGTATTAATTTGACACACTTTTTGAGACGTGCTTTTTGTGTGAGATTTTAGATCACTAGTTTTATTTAGAATATTTTTTAACATTGATCTTTGTGTTATCTTTGGATAACATGCATCAAGTATTCCCTTGTAAGAGTCAAAACATTCTTTCAAACTCAATTCTTAATGGTCCTTCAATTTATTGTTTAGAAGGGTTCGGTTGGGATTTTATCGTATAATAAATTTTAAGCTACAGCTAAGCAAACTGTTCTCTTACATAACAGTTTGAGCTTTTGTAGGATTTGTTGATTTCCTAATGGCCTGCTTTAAAATCAACATGGCTCGACAGAAGACTATGAGCTGCCCATGTAAGTGGTTCTGTTCCACTACACGAAAGCCTTTTATCTCCTCATTGTGTTTTCCTGATGGATTCCCTCAAGTCCAATGCAAAGTGGGGGCACTACTAAACCGAGATAATCGCTCTGGGGTCTGTGGGTATCAGGAACAGTGTGTCCTATATTCTTATCAAATGCAGGTGGGCATACTGGTCAGATGTCATTATTTGGTGGTTAAAATACGTAAGGATCTTATCTTAGTAGTATTGCATCTGCACATTTTAATTCAAAGAAATCATACAAAGTCTCATACTTTTTGTCACACGCATAACGCATGAATTTTTCTCACTTTTAAAATAAATATCTTCTGCTTAGACTGGTTTAATTTATTGGTAATTAATCCATTCTTTGAGAATTTATTTTAAAAGTTTTTTTTAAAGTCAAAATGCTGGAATTGCCAAAAAACCCTACTTTAAGGAATATGAGAATACATATGTTTTAGTAAACATAGTTAACAATGAAAAGCCATTTTGACTTTGAAATATATATTATTCAACAGGTGATTTCATGGCAGCACATCCGAAAGTAGGGCCATACTGTTCCATTATATGAGGAAATACTGAGAGCTCTTGTCACACCTCCCCTGTACATTTTCTAGCCTTGGCCTCTCCTAAACATTTTATCTCTCAAAGTAGGGCCATCTTATAATAAGGTAAAAAGAGTAAGCATTCATATATCTCTTTATTTGTGACCCTGCATTTGAAAACCCAGCTGAAATCCGTTTTTGCGACTCTGTTTTTACATGAAATCATCCTACATGACGTAAAGTACGTTTTGTGAAAAATGTGATCTTGATATCTATAATAGGCTATTGACTGAGTATAAGCCAATGTCAAAGATCGAAATCATACTTGCTCCATATATCATATAATGACATTAGGCTATAAGTCTTTACCTTGGATTTCTCTCTCAAAATCAATCAGACTCAGTAGAATTGACATTATGCTTCACAACATCTCATCCTCCTCTCTGTATATCTCACTGTTTGCTATTTTTGGATGAGCTTTTAAATGAAACCTGGCACCTGGTTTTACTTTGAACATCTTACCTGTTTTTTTTCTCTCCATAAATGTTTAGAATTATGTGATTTTTGACTTTTTAGTAATTCTATGATAATCTAAATAACTACATTTGTTAAAACCTCACATTTGTGCAGTCGTCCAAAAATAAATCTCCGTTGCATCCTTTTTTTACTCTTTTTTTTTTTTTAGCTTATAAAATATGTGCTTTACATGGCTTTTATGACCTTTATAGCCAGGAATCTATAAGATGAAAGTTAAACGGCAGTCTTTATGCAAATGACACTTTGTGTTTGTTTTGCTCATTTACAGGTACTGTATATCCCAGCTGCCTCGGTAACACTGAGGATTAACTGTGACCTCTGACTTTCATTCATCTCATTATTGCAGTCCATTATGTTCAGAGCTTGTCCAGGCCTCAATGAATTTCCATTCACGGATTACTGCTCAGATACTGAACTATACTGCACATCATCGCCTCGAGTCTCTCCTAAAAACTTTGAATCGCAAACCTAAGAAAAATATGGGGAACATATAGGAAACTAGTGGAAACTTATAATGGAAATTCGTTTTAAAAGGAAACTATGCTCTGATGGTCTCTACTGGCTTGTTGGTGTGATGATGTATGTGGTGGATATACAGTTAGGGCCATAAATATTTGGACAGAGGCACATTTTTTTGTTATTTTAGCTGTGTATCAATATGTTTTCGAGTTACAGTTTTATAATAGATATTGTCTTAAAGTGCACACTCTCAGCTTTATTTAGAGTGTATTCACATCCAGATTAGCTGAAGGATTTAGGAATTACAGCTCTTTAATATGAAGCTCCCCCCTTTTTCAAGGGACCAAAAGTAATAGGACAGTTGAATAAAAAGCTGTTTTATTCACATGTATGGGCTTTTCCTTAAATCATTTTGTCATAAATGAAGCATGTTAAAGGTCTGGAGTTGATTCTACATGTGGTGTTTGCATTTGGAAGCTGTTGCATCGCCAAGATCGCCATGCAAGTGAAACAGACCATAGTTCGATTTTAAAAACACTACACATCCGTCAGAAAGATGCCGGGAACATTAAGAGTGGCCAAATCAACAATTTGGGACATTCTGGGGGAAAAAAACACACCGCTGAGCTCAGTAACAAAACAATCCTAGGTGTCCATATGAGATCAAATTGGTGGATGATGACATTATCCTCTCCATGATAAAGAAAAACATCTTCACAACTTCCAGACAAGTGAAGAATTAATCCGGATGCTTCTGTCTTCTGTTACATCACCAAAAAAACACCAGTGACCCAGTGCCTGAGGACGTCATGCATGGAAATGAAATCACACTGCCTGAACACTATTTTACTGAAGATGTTGTATGCTCATATCATGAGATATTCCAAGCCTTCTCCATATCTTTTATTCTTTTTAGTCTTATGCAGGCTGAAATTAATTTGATCTCTCCAAAAAAATGCTTTCTAGAGCTTGTTCGGCTATTTCAGAAGTCTAATCTACCCATCCTATTCTTGAGGCTTTTGCACCTTGTTGTGAACCCTCTCTATTTTTTCCTTGTATTCTCTTTATTGTTTTGATTGACAAACATTGACATATTTACCTCTTGGAGAGTGTTCTTCACTTGTCCGGACATTGTGAAGGTGTTTTTCTTCATCATGGAGAGGATAATGTCATCATCCACCACTTTTATCTCATATGGACACCTAGGATTGTTTTGTTACTGAGCTCAGCAGTGTGTTTTTCCCCCCCAGAATGTCCCAAATTGTTGATTTGGCCGCTCTTAATGTTCCTGGCATCTTTTTGACGGATGTGTAGTGTTTTTAAAATCTAACTATGGTCTGTTTCACTTGCATGGAGATCTCCCTGAACCCCATGATGTGGGTTCACAGCAACA
This sequence comes from Triplophysa rosa, assembly GCF_024868665.1. Taxonomy (NCBI): domain Eukaryota; kingdom Metazoa; phylum Chordata; class Actinopteri; order Cypriniformes; family Nemacheilidae; genus Triplophysa; species Triplophysa rosa. The sequence goes on along the minus strand of NC_079900.1, from coordinate 3,778,236 downwards.
GCTTCCAAATGCAAACACCACATGTAGAATCAACTCCAGACCTTTAACATGCTTCATTTATGACAAAATTATTTAAGGAAAGGCCCATACATGTGAATAAAACAGCTTTTTATTCAACTGTCCCATTACTTTTGGTCCCTTGAAAAAGGGGGGAGCTTCATATTAAAGAGCTGTAATTCCTAAATCCTTCAGATAATCTGGATGTGAATACACTCTAAATAAAGCTGAGAGTGTGCACTTTAAGACAATATCTATTATAAAACTGTAACTCGAAAACATATTGATACACAGCTAAAATAACAAAAAAAAATGTGCCTCTGTCCAAATATTTATGGCCCTAACTGTATATTAACCAGAAAAATACCATCAAAACCTACTGGAATAAGACCCTTTATTTTTATTGTGTGTGCGTGCGCGCGCGCTGTGTAGGCTATTAAGATTTCAGAACGACAGGCACCGAACAGCAAGCTCCGTAAATCCCAAATGCAAAAAATATTTGTGCTTTAATACGTCCCGTAATATCAATAAATAAATAACGTAACGTAAATTACAAATGTACATGCTTTGAATACCACGAATAGCAGGATACATGACAACCAAGCGAACAAGCAAAGTACTCGCCGTTCACCGAGAAGCGTGCTCACGTGCTGTGCAGGTGACGCGCATCATTCGAGGGAGGGATCTATATCCTGTGTGAGTAGCCGAATGTGAAATACCTCTAATAAACGTCAGAAAATATCACCAGAAAAAAAGGGTCGATGAAAAAAAGAGTCAAACACACATTACTTGACGGTAACACTGTACTGAAGCGAGTAAGTTAAGTTTGGCTAAATTGAAGAAAAGTCAGTCAGACAAGCTAAGCAACCCGCTAATTTACGGCACTCACTAAATCCTTGGTGTTTCGAGTCAGACGTGATCACCCAAACGTGTTTTTTCGTCAATTTTAACAATGATAGGTAGTTTAGATGGTTAGAGTAAGGTTAGGGTGGGGGTTAGGGTAAACGTTTCGTAAGACTTGAAACACCAAAGATTTAGTCAAAACCAACAAGCCACGCCCACGGATCTGACTCGAAACACCGAGGATTAAGTGAGAGCCCTAATTTACATCACATACATGCAAACGTGTAACAAAGTGAAAAATTAAACAATTACATTGTTTATTGCACTGAAGTTTACTCGGTTTTATTACAAAACATGGCTCACAAACTAAACTAAATAAAGTAATGTTTTTCCACATGTGTCGTGTACCGTTAACTTGCGAATGACCCCTAAATACGATGCGACGCTATATGGTGACGTTATTAACTTGGTAACATGTTATTTTTCAAGACTGCCATCCCTTACGAAAATTAACCATGTTTCTGGCAGATTGAGTAACGTTACCTGCATAACCAAAGTTTTACTATGGATACCATGGTAACTATAGAAACATGGTTAATGTTTAGTTATCCTGATTTAACTATAGTAACCGAGGTTGGTTTGGTTTGATGTGCAGTAAAACCATGGCTAATTTTTGAAATCTTGATTATATAATGTAATATAAATGTAAGTATAGCATATAAGGAAAGTATGTTGTATAATTAATGTTCGCTCGTGTGTATTTTTTGTTTATTTAGGCCATGTCTCAGCAGCTTTTGGGAAGTTCAGGGTCCATAACGTTACATTCAACACCCAAAACCGGTCATCACCATGCGTCAGCAAAGGTATAGAAGATACACAAACGAACAATAATGTTTAATAGTAACGTTGAAGTGATGTAGTTTTGCTAATGCGGAACTTCTTGTCCATACAGGTGTCAGATGAGGGGCGTACCTCAACAGGTGAAACATTATCATTTGTAAAGCTGGATGAGAGCATCGAACAGCAGAGGTGAGCCAGTAAAGCACAACTTAGTTATGTACCATACTGTATTGTTGTTTGTTCATTGATAAGGATTGTTGTCATCTTATCCATCTCTCACACAGTGAGGACTCCGGTATCTGCGTTTCAAAATCCCCAACTAGAAGTTCACCGGACCAAAGCACTGTTGAACATGATAGCGTACTGTCTCTCACAAATTCAAGAATAGAGGACATTGGAAAGAGAGCACAGGATCTTATCGAGAGGATCAATGAACGCCGGGCCATGGACCAACCTGTGATGAACAGCTTTGAGGAGCAACTCACGAAAAAGGTACTCAAGAGGCTTAGAAATAGGAAACAAATGCAATCTAAATCTGGATTGTAATTATCCTGGTAAATATTGCCTGAACAAGTTTTATACACAATTGCATAGATGTTCTGGCTCCCGTGTGTTTACGCAGGTGAGTGAGATGTGTCAGCAGGTGAGGGAGCAGATGTTTGACTATTATGAGCAGCGTGGTCAGGGGATTCAGGCCATCATCAGTGAGCTGTCCGAGGTGCTGGAGAAAAGCAGTCAGTTTAGCATGGAGCTACAGGAAGCCAGTCAAACTCTGAAAGCTGTTAACAAAACCCTGCAGCACGTCACAGAGCAGTAGAGTGCTCTTTAAACGGCGATAATATAATGAGTTAACCGTTATTATCAGTTCAAATGCATTCTGTACATTAATATGATTGATATGTTGTTTACACAGTTGATTACACGCTTTAATGGGTTTACAATGCTATACAGGTTGAAATCTGAATTGCAGTATTGTTCAGATATAGAGACAGAAGGATGCTATTAGCAAGTTTATTAGCGTAATTTGCATTCATATTTGTATGTATGAAATACATTTGTTTCTGTTTCTTTGGGTAACAGCAGTATGTTTGTCTCTGTAACTAATGTTTGGCCATTGTATGATTAAGGATTTTCCCCCCTAAGCATTAGTTATTGAAAACTCATCTAATTTATTTGGTTGCCAATTCTCTTTATGGATCTTACAGCACAAATGAGCTGTTCTCTAAATATGGACAGCAAGATACAACACCGTTGTAAAACCCAGATTGGTAACTCCCTGAAGCCTTACAGTACCTGTGTAACAAAAAAGTGGAAACCCTATAATTACACAGTTTATTTACCTGATGTAAATAATATACTTTCGATTGAAAACAGTGAATGTAGGTTAAATTCAATTATTCTATACATAGTAATGCACAAATGTACAAACATGCGCTCTCACAAATAGAATGAGATCTTTGTAATCCTGCACAATCCTTCACAAAACCTACAATTAAAACAGACCGAAGCAAATCTGGTTACAACATAGAGAAAAAACCCTTTGATGCTCGTGGGGAATTGTTGCCCTCAGTCTTGGGGTGGACAGACCCTTCAAGCCATGTTCCAAGATTTAGCCACGTATCCCCACATCGTCATATCTTTTGCAATCTTTTCAGATTGCAATCCTGTGAGTAGATCAGGGCAAGTGTGAACCTGTGTCATCTATAATAGTATGATATCTTATAGCTTGTTTAGATTTGTACAAATTATTTGACCAATGTATAAACAAAATCACAACTTATTTTGTGTCTGTGTGAATGAATTCAGGGCAACAGCACCACCATGTGGGCACAGGCTGTAAATGACAATGTAGACTGCATACTTTATCAGTTTTATATAAAGCACTATATTAGTGTACAAATGCCTCTTAATTGAAAAAACAATGCGTTTTAGTGCAAATTTATTTCGTGCTATATTTAAAAACATGCTGCTGTGAATTATACATCAATAGCAGGCTACACCATTTTACAACAGTAAAAGTGAATGGAGCATAAAAGAACAGAATATGAGTTAAGGCTGTAACATACTCACGCAATGAAAGCTTAACAAAACCATTTTCTACATATTGTCTAAATAAAACAATATATAATATTAAAAGTACAGCACTAATGGGTAAAAACCTATTAGATAAAAAAACAATAAAAATGAATAATAAACATTAAATATAAACATTAGCAGCTTGATTCGCTGGGAAGGGAACACATACTAAGAAAAAAGTAGAGAGTGAATCCAACATTGTCGCTTGGATAACAGCACCTGCCAACTGCATAAATCTGAATGTCTGAAATCCAACTTTACTAAGATATCTGAGTTGACACAGATGTGATAGGAATTCATTTGTGGTTTATCTTTGGAAAGCGTCTGTGTTTACAGAAAGAAAAAAACCTAAATTTACTAAATTGCTTAATTTTAAATGAAGACATTTCAAGGGTCATGTTCATGGTGTCTCCTCTGCATCATCAATATCCCAGCTCAGGTCTTTGGCCAGCCCATATAAACTTATGAAGAAATCTGGGAAATGGTTGAGCATGTTCTTCTCATAAAATACTTGATTTCTGTCGGACATCAAACAAAAGAGGAAGAGTAAATATAACTGCAGACAATCTTACACCAAAATTCAGATACTACCTCTGTATCCCTAACCCCATCCCTAACTTACACATGCACCATTTTGTTGCGCAAAACACGCAGCAGGCCAAGCAAGTCCTCTGGGAGCTTTTGGTTAATGTCCGGCCATATCTGTGAAAGCTGTGAATATAAAAAACACGTACCCTTAACAGTATGTTAACATACAATTAAAAACAAAACGATTTTGTTGCAAAAAAAAGTAAAGCTCGTTTTGGCGAGCTGTGCTATTTGATGCTGTTACTCACATCTGTTTTCCAATTAGAAAAGGTTTTCTTCACACAGTACTTCTTTGCATTGTCGCATAGCTTATAAAGCTTTGCTAAATCCTCACCCACTAAACTGAGGATATCGTTCCTACAGTAAAAAAATACATACAAGTAAAATTAGCAGCAAAACAGGGACGTCTGCATATCAAGCCTTAAATAAACAACGTAATAAAAATGGCATTTTTTATAAACATTTGAAATTACAGTATTATGCATTTTTAAATAACCTCTTTTCAGCTTGGATTTTAAGCTGAGCAAAAGCCTCATCAATGGTCAGTTTGGCTGTTGGGTCTTCTCCCCGACTACTGTTCTTGCTGTTGTCGAAGAGGTTGTAAAGTTTTTCTAACAGCTCATATTTTTGTACTTCATCTCTATCACCCAGGTCCTTAAGGACTCTTTTCTTCCTGAAGGAAATACAATTGTGCATAAAAGAATGTAAGTAGGTGAGTAGTTGAGAATGTTTTAGGCTTTGGCTAAGTCTTCTGAAGTCACACAACAACAGATCTGAAACAGACCCAGATGTAAGATATTATACACTGGTATTACACTTAGAAATGGCCTTAGAATGACACTTGAAGTCACACCTCATTGTTTCTGTGTCTTGTGGCTATGGACCACAGACACCATACGAGTTGAAAACTTACAGTAATTTGTTGTCTATTTCTTTAAATAAGCTATTGTAATAAGCTAATGTATGGCTTTAAGTAAATGTTGTAAATGTATTTTTTGGGTGAAGTTCTCAGACTCACAGATGAAGACAGATTCCAAGATAAAGAGCCTAAAGTCAAGAAACAAGAGGAAAAGCCAAAGAGTTGCTTTTGTCTGAGAAAGAACCCGTGAACAGAACTGGAAAGAAACAGAAGAAATATGAAAAGATCAAGCAGTGTGTGTGACCATCGTTTTAAAAAAAGTGAAAACGCATTTTATTCCTATATTTTCTCAAATATTCCATTCCATGAAACCAACCAAACAAATAAGTAAAACATTAATTAAATTTGTGAAATATTATTCAATCATTTACCTGACGTCATCCCAGAAGTAAGGATGCTGTAGGGCCTCATCCATGGTGGGTCTCTGTGCCGGGTCTATGTTGATCATTCTCTCTATGAGATCTTGTGCTACTATATCAAGGGCATCATCAAGAGAGTAATTCCCTTCTCTAATGTTAGTCTCTCGATCCGAGTTATTTACATCAAAAGGATGTTTCCCATCAGTGAGGATATAGTACACTAACATCCCAGCAACCTAGAATAAATAACAACCCGTGAAGCACAAACTGATCTGACAGTGAGAATAAAACAATAGCAATATTAAGAGTTGATCCTCTACATCTGCAATCTGCAATTGTACGGAAAAGAGTAAAAAAGTCCTGAGATCTTCAAATAAGATGATCCCCTCATGAACATTTCTGGTAGCTGTACTTTAATTTATAGTCGAAGGACAAACACCTTCTATTAAATTGAGTTGACAGTCTTGTTTTCTCATTATTTTACTACTTTTAGATGTGTAATTCTAAAGATCAACATTCTCGTTTTTGAAACGCTCCACAGATCCTGAAGCACTTCTTGGACCTCAGTTTGAACCCTTGAGAGGTTATATGACGGCGATTGATTCAATATACAAACCTGGACATCTGAGCTCATTCTGTATCTACTGTCTCCAGAAGGACCAAGGGTCTCCACGGCCTCCCAGCCTCTGGTACCAGCTCTCGCGGTATACACAGCACTGCCCTCCCCCAGTTTGCGACTTAAGCCAAAGTCAGCAAGCCTTGCATTCTTTCCTGAATCTGTTGAGAACAGTGATGTTACTTTATTATATCAATAAAAGGTAATAATATTACATACTAAATGACTATACAAACTACTTTTCATACCTATCAAAACATTTTTAGGTTTTATATCCCGATGTATCACTTCACCATGATGAAGATCTCGAAGGCCAATAAGCACGTCCTTTACTATTTTCTTCAAAGCAGCGTCTTTTTTGTCTTTATGTTCTGGCTTACGGAGGTCTTCCATGTAGCTCTCCAAATCACATTCACAAAGTTGTAGTGCAAGGTAATAAAAATCATCATCTTCTGCAAAGTCCACATATCTGACTATGTTCTTGCTCTCGAGATTTGAATCTTGTAAATGCTTCAGTTCGTTTTCAAAGGTTTTGTTGTTCAGTGGATTCTTCGTTATTCGTTTGATGGCAACCTCAGTACCATCTCCTTTCAGGCCAAGATAGACCTGTGTTCCACTGCTTGAGCCAATGAAGTATTTCTCATTTCTAGAAAAGTAGATGCTGCCAACTAACTTTTTTGAGCGGTCATTTCTGAATTCTCTGATTGTATCGCTGTGCTTTTTAGAGGATTGGTTCCACTTGATGAGAACATCTTCAGGTGTGCCTGTGTTATCTTGTGTTTCTCCTTGAGATTGCAGTACTACAGAAGAGGCTTTTGAGGAGGATCCTGAAATACCACACCAAGAGAAAAGATTTCAGAAATTGTCTTCCAAATTACATCAATTAAATCGATAGTTCAGCCCAGAATTACAATTTGTGATTATTTACTCACCATTAGGCCAGCTGAGATGTAGGTGACATTTTTTTGAGTAAACCATAAAGACAATTTTTAGGTAAATCCGCAGCCCTCTGTGCTTCACACAATGGGTGTAAACGGGTGCCAGATCTTTAAGAGTTCTAAAAGCACATATATCCAACACAAGCGTGATCCCACGACTCCTGGTGACATATTGTTGTCTTGTGAAGCGAAACGATCATTATTTACAATAAATTTATATAAAATTATGAGTGGTATTCTACAGCTTCCGCCAAACGTCCTGACGCATAAATGACGTATCTTGAGATCTGCACACACATCCTCTTTCTACCCTGTAAACACACCAGTGTCCGTTCATCTTTGAATGCAACAGAGGAAGTGCGATCAGGAAAGGACGTTTGGCGGAAACTGTAAAATATTGCTCATAATTTTAGAAATGACGTTAATTTTAGTGCAAAAAATTATCAATTTGCTTCACAAGATGTCAACATGTCACCAGGAGCCGCGGGATCATGCTTGTGTTGGATATATTATGTGCTCCCACTTACGTCCATATATGAGGCACAAATAAACAACAATTTTAATTCCGGGCTGAACTATCGCTTTAAAGTGATAGTTCACCCAAAAATGACAATTTTGTCATCATTTATTCACCCTCTTGCCACGTCAAACCTGCTGACTTCTGCAGAACACAAAAGAAGATATTTTGAAGAATGCTGGTTACCAAAAACCGATGGTACCCATTGACTTTGATTGTATGTTCACTGTTACGACCCTTCCTGGCTCATTAATATACAGGGATTTAAAGAAGGGTAAAATGAGACCATTTTCACAATAAACATATAAACAAATTTCTTTGTGTTCTGCAGAAGAAAGAAAGTCATACAGTTTGGAAATGACAAAAGATTAAGTACATGATGACAGAATTTTCATTTTTGGGTGAACTATCACTAAGATAAATGCTTTGAAAATCTGCTTTTCTCTTTGTACTTTTAGGTGATGCAGACAAATTTGGTCATTTTAGAGCAACTCTGTTTATTTATTTATGTGGTTACATAGGAGAGGTTGTCCTTGCACAACTCTTCAATTCAAATACATTTTTATAGGGCAAATCAGCTTTTTGTGACTCATCATGGTTTATTAATCTGTAGAAAATAAAACAGAGCTGTGAGGTTGTAATATTTACATCAATCATTCTGAATATACTGTATGTAAATGAGTATCAGGGGAAAGTTGTCTGTGCGGTTATAGTGTGCTGTAGAAACATTCATCTTTACCTCTCACGTTGAGCTCTTCCTGCAGTTTTTTTGCAAGATTGTTTTGTTTCATTGTCTTCAAAATCAACTGAGTGACTTCTGCAGCACCGTCCTCTTTATATTGTTCAATCATACAACTCACAATATCACACCTCGCTTTATTCTCTAGCTTGCTTTTGGAGATTTTGCCATAATTACTTTCTGAAGTCAAATGCCATGTGAATATTATGAGATCCTCTGACTTCAGATCATCCAGGCACTCCAGAAGAATCAGATGCACAGATCTTTCACCTGCAGCAGATAATGAAGTATGAGACACTAAAAAAAAACTTTCTTAACAAAGGGATTTTTAATCTGCTGATGCATGTTTGGCTCAGGGTGCAACATACTATATTTGGGATTATTTATTTAATGTAAATAAATTTGTTAGAAATTGATGTGCATTACAAGAATGACTCATTAGCTGTTATTGGTTATATGAGCCTCGGCGAGTCTAGTCTAGTCCTGTAGGGTCGAATGCATGTCAATAATTCAGCATCATGCTGTTTTGTGTATTTCAACATTAAATCATCACAATTACAATCTCAGGTTTTTTTACAACTTGAGCTTTAAGATTCTTTTGCTTTATAAGCAAGGTAAAATGAAATCTGGATTTTCTATTCATATATTCATTCATAACAGTTAGTGTTGTCAATCCATTAAAATAATAACCATAAAATATATATATTTTTAAATAAAATCGCAACTTTTTATGTATGCAATTTTTTCTTAATTTTTACATTAATTATAGCCTATAGTATAATGGAGAGTTATCAATTTTAAAATGTATTAGTCTTTAAAAAAAACTTTTATTTTTCTATGCCTTTCCTACCTATCTAACAGATAGGAAATATACAGAAATTGAAGGTTATCAAACACTTTACAGTCTTCGCCGCTAAATTTACATTTACATTTAGTCATGTAGCAGACGCTTTTATCCAAAGCGACTTACAAAATTCTACATTAAATACACAAGAAATCTCATTAAAGCTACAAACACATTGAATTATTATTTTCTTTTGTTCTTTGATAAACATTACTGACAGGAGTCACAGCAGCTGCTGCTGGATGCAGATCTGACCCATTTCCAATTTTGGCAACTCTATATGCATTCATTTAAAACTTTATTTAACTCCTAAAGTAAGTCATGAAGTTTGCCCTTATGAAGATACTCGACATACACATTTTCGGCACAGTGCCACCTAGTGGTCCAGAGATATAAAGATGGCTATTTTGCTTATAACTTGAAAACTTTTGGTCTCATTTGGTTCTTTGAGTCATGCGAGTCAATTAATACCCAATGTTGCTTGGTCTGGGCGTCGCCCATTTGGAATTTTGTTGTAAAATGCAGTATTTACAAATGCAATGGTGAAATGCTACAAAACTTCGTAAGGTTCATCACGGTCAAGTTCTGATAGGACCTTTAAAGTTACAAGCTAGCACCCCCTAGTGGTCAAGAGATATAACGAAATGTATTAAAATGCTTGTAACGTGAGGAAATCAACATAATGTTATAGGATTCACATTAGTATATTTATTGGCTCAAGCCGAGTTCATTGATATCAAAATTGTCATATTCAACCATACTTCCTGTCCATTATATTGAATTATATAGAAAACACACTTTTTCAAACTCCTACAAAACCTGTCTGGTTTGCACTGAATTTGGTATATGGCTTCTAGAGAGATCCCTAAATAAAAAAATTCAAAAGCTTTTTTATTGGTCAAGCGATTCTTGTGTCAATGACTTCTAAGGTCATGTAGCTGTATCTTCGCGACACTTTTGTGTATTGACACGTAAGTATCATTACTGGCACATGTTGTCTGCCTCATAAAAATTTGGTGTCAGCACCACCTAGTGGTCAAACGTTATAAGCAATTTTATTGTGTCCTAAGTGCATTTCCCTGTTTTTAAACTTGGTTTTCAAAATCTGATCATCTGACATGTCCACAATATTTCCCTTTGGGCAATTGCTGGGCTTGACCCCGTAATTGCTGCTTGCAGCTATATTTATTACTAGTAGTAGTAGTAGTAGTACAATTTAACTACAAATTAACATTACATGTTGTGTAATGGTTCAGTGAATAAAACTTACCCTGATCTACCATTGTTTCTCTTTACTCCTGTGTGTTACAAATTTACAAAATGACAAAAGTTACGAAATGACAAGAGACATTTATTTGTCATTTGCAGAGTTAACACAAGGGAAAACTGTGCCCTTAAATGCTTATGTCGAGGTAATATTGTAGGACTGAACTCTATACACAGTTATAGGACTATACAATATATACAATTTACAACATATAGGCCTAAGTTAAAACACAAATGGAGTGCACTGGAATTTTAAAGTGACATTGTGCTACAGCATTGGCACTGGGATGTTAAAGTGATAGAGTACTGCAGAGATGACCAAAAGTCTATGGAAAAAACCCATAAGAAGATCACAAAAAATAAGCTCTGTGATTAACAAAGGTTTATGATACTTACATGTTTTGTCTATCAAAATAATATTTACAGAGGAACTCAACATTTGTTACAATTGACAGAAGTAAAAAGCTAGCATGATGCTATAAACACACAACACTACAGGTCACTCGATATTGAAGTCACCACCAAGCCTCTGACAACCCCTACTTTACTAAAAATGTGTTCCCTGGTAAGTAATTACTCCGTGAATGAATCCCCATCCACGTTTTTAGAGATTTGTGTCCATGTTGCATTATTTGTGAAATTTATGTGTCATGATGTCTAACGTCCCCACCAAAGGATGAAGTCATTTTAGCAACTTGCAACTGCCGTTTTTAAGACACGATAAAGGTTTAAAAATCACGAGTGGGTTATAACAGGTGTGTTTTATGTCATAGGTTAAAACATGAAAATATTTATAGGTTTTGTATCCACAAACCTTATTTTAGGCATTTAACCAAAAACCATTTAAAAAAAACCTTTGACTTTGGGGCGATGGAACCGAAAGTGTTAAAATGTTATCTCGCTTCCAGGTTATGCATACAAAAAGATCATGTCATCTCTGCACCACTCTATATACTGTAGGCACACTTATAAAAAATGTATGATGGTGGAACCTAACAGAACTAGGACAACAAAAAGATATGAGTCACATCAACAATAACACGAGTAAAAAAGTAATAAAAAGGAAATCCTGATTGATGGTACTAAGGTCGAAGTCTTGGTCAAGAGTGGACACCGAATGCATGTTTAGCCCTGATTCACATTTCGCGTCTAAAACTGCGACCGCGCACGTGGCACTCTGTAAAGTTGAACTATTTCCATTTTGATGCGGCGCCTAGAAAAAATGTGTGCGTCGCGACCGCGGCGCTCCCTATTTGGCGCTCTGCACGCGCACCTCCGCAAACAAACGAGGCGTTTATATTTGACGCGCATGTCGTTGTGCTATTCTTTGAAACGACAGAGGGCGACTCAGAGTTATCGAGTCAACTAACCAGCACGTATTAGCGTGGAGAAGAAGTATGGAGGACCGGGAGTGCCGATTAGATATAAAATGAAGAATCAATTGATCAATTTAATGATTAAAACATAAATATGTAAACAGATAAATAACTTTTTAATTAAGAAATGAATAGACTTATTTAAAATGGTTTATTTCATTTGTGTTTTAAAATGTAGTTTAATTGAACAATAAAACGTTAAAGAATTTTTTTAAAGCATGAATTTAATTCATGCTTTAAAACGTAAAAAAATTAAACAATAAAAATTTTATGTGCATTTTAAATCGCATTTTAAAAAAACATTTGCCAAATGCTTTTCTCTCTCTATTTGCCATTGCTTTTCTTTATCCATTTGTCAATAGAGTAAAAAATGCCATTGGACAGTACACACGTGGTGGCAACCAATCAGCTTTCGGCTCAGTTTTAGGATACACCCCTTCTCCCATATGGCATACAAAGTAGATGTAAGGCGGAATTTCATTGGACAGCAAGAAAGACCTACCGCCATTAAAACAGTAACGTTAAACCTTCCGCGCCATAACTACATGACATCTAGTGATGGGAAGTCCGGCTCTTTTCTGCGAACCGGTTCTTTCGGATAGTTCGTTTCAATGAACCGGTTCAAAAGACCGGTTCACTGATTCTCTTACGCTCTGACGTAATGACGTCACTTGCCCTGACGAAACGCGTCAAGTCTAGTATCATCCCGACCGGCTGGGATTAAAATACACTCGGCACATTCAAATATAAACCAAAACCAGTAATCATAACTTCTGTCAGTTAACACATCATGTCATGATCTGACACGTTTCTTACATATACGTTTTGCAACTAAAGCACCCAAATAGGCACAGTGAAGTGCAGCAGCAAACTATGACATTTTAAGTCTTAAAGATAAAAAGTGAATAATTCATCTTCATCAGCATTTTACAGAAACTATATGATCCATGCATAATTCAATACGATTTATGTGTTATTAAATAAACTTACGCTTTGCCAGATTGCTCCATATATTTAAGTCCTCGGTTCACGTGCGCTCGTAACATTAGCACAGCATCAGTTGTCCACACTGTTCTGTAGCCTCACGGTGAATCACGCATGCTCACTATCATTAGCTCATCGGTTCTCACTCACGACCGACTCGGACGTGACTGAAAGAAGCGGCTCTTCGGTTCGTGTACTGCTGAATCAAAAGCTGTTGCAACCGGCTCTTGACTCAAGAGCGAGAACCGCTCTAGCAGTGGCATGAACGTAAACGGCGCTGCAGATTGGTTTACGTACAGTGATGAAGCAGTAATAAAGTCCTAAACATCTTTCCAATGTGTTTTATAGTATCACACCTCTGTTTTATAAAAATATCTGACTTGCTTTTTATCTGCTTTTAAAATTACACGCATGTGCAGTATCATCGGTTCTGAATCGGACGTGTCCGAAAGAAGCAGCTCGGTTCGTGTACTGCTGAATCGAAAGCTGTTGCAACCGGTTCGTGTCCGAAGAAGCGATTCGCGAACCGGCAACCGGTCCGACGGTTCACAAATCGGACATGCCCGACAGAAACGGTTCTCGTGACTCTAGATTCTTCTAGTCTGCGAGAGCGATTCAAGGACTCTCAGGTTGGTATTGTAATGCTGCCTGGAAAGCTTCCTGCAATCCATTTTTAATTTACACCCTGTTTAACATTACACCGCACGTGAGCAGTGCAGAAAAATACTATAACCCATTCACAAGTTCACCTTAGCTGATAATAAAGTGGGACGGCTGGTAAGTGTATTTGGTGTGCTGTCCCGGGGAGGGAGCTCCAATCTCATTATCACTCCCAAGCTCGGAGCACCCGCCCCTTGACCGGGGAGAGGGCCCCAGGTCCGGAGTGGGCCCGAACCCTGGGCTTATCCCCGGTGCAGAGGTGGAAAAAAGGATTAAAGGTGAGGAGTCGGTGTGAAGTAGGGATGTCGAGAGATAATAGAGAGACTGAAGGTAGGACTGCTTGGTATGTGTAGTGCTGGTTAGGTGATTACTGTGATTGAAAGCCAGCCGGGTTAATTATCTGCACATGCTCCTCCCGAAGTTTGTTAATAAAACATCATTTATAAACAGAAATTCTGCCCCTGGATGCAATGCGATGGAACAAACGCCTTGTTATTAATGGTAGTGATGGCAAAATGATGCCTGCCTCCTGAACCACTGAGACTTCGCAGTCTATTCCTTCATCAAAAGGTTCATTACCCGAAGTTTCATTCAGCTTTGCTCACTAGTGACACCTAACTGTTAGGCAAAGAAGCAGCAGACAAATCAATTTCATTCTGAACCAGTGACCCCAGAATACAATTGTCCATTGCTTTTAGGTGTCATATCAAATAAAACATGTTTATCTCTGTGTAACTTTACTTTTACTTGTGCCTTCTCTCTCTCTCTTTCTTTCTTTCTTTCTTTCTTTCTTTATAAAGAATATTATTTGAAGTTTTTTTTTAATAAAACATAATTATATAATACGTTAAGTATATACAATTGTATAAGACGCTTAAAATTTTTGTCTAGCATTTTAAACGAGTTCAACAAATATATTTGATCAAGTTATTATGTCAACCGCTCACTCTGTGACAGTCACATGACCAAATGGATCGAGCAAAGAAACATCCCGAGGCGCAGAACAGAACAAGACATTGGAAAAAAAAGTTAATTGACAAGTAAAATGAGGACAACAATGTCCAAGTGGATAAATATTGGTATATAATTTCATCTCTGTTTAAGTGGGGGTTGGGGTAAAGGTTTTGTAAGACTTGAAACACCAAGGATTTAGTCAAAACCAAAAAGCCACGCCCACGGATCTGACTCGAAACGCCAAGGATTTAGTGAGAGCATGTAGTTATGGCGCAAGGTATAACGTTACTGTTTTAATGGCGGTCTTTCTTGCGGTCCAATGAAATTCCGCCTTACATCTACTTCGTATGACATATGGGAGAAGGGGTGTATCCTAAACCTGAGCCGAAAGCTGATTGGTTGCCCCCACGTGTGTACTGTCCAGTGGCATTTTTTACTCGACTGACAAATGGATAAAGAAAAGCATTTGGCAAAACGACAAAGAAAAGCAATTGGCAAATAGAGAGAGAAAAGCATTTGGCAAATGCTTTTTTAAAATGCAATTTTTAAAAAATGCAATTGTTATTGTTTTATTTTTTACGTTTTAAAGCATGAATTAAATAAACAGTTTTAAATGTATCTATTTATTTATACATTTAAAAATGATTTTTTATGTAATGTTTTATTGTTCAAACTACATTTTGAAAAAACAAATTAATAAACCATTTTAAATTAGTCTATTAATTTCTCAATTAAAAAGTTATTTATTTGTTTACATTTTTATGTTTTAATTATTAAATTGATCAATTGATTCTTCGAGGACATGAAGGTAGTCGGTCTGAGAGAAGAGGATGCAGGGGATAGGGCTAGATGGAGGCAGATGATTCGCTGTGGCGACCCCTGAAGGGAACAGCCGAAATGAAAAGAAGAAGATCAATTGATTCTTCATTTTATTTCTAATCGGCTCTCCTGGTCCTCCATAAAGAAGTGGTTTGCTTGAACAGCGCAATTTACCAAGCAATTTTACTTTAGTATTTGTAGTATAAATCATCGGGACCACAAATTTACTATTGTCTCACTACAGGAACATTAGTTATATGATGTTATATGATGTTTCTGTTAAAACTATAGTAATAGAAACAGAACAGTCCCCGGAAAACATATTAAACTTCACATAGGTTATTTAAAACGTATTGGATAAAGAGTCTGCATTGTTCATGTAAAGACATGCTTGCTCGGCTAGACTCGTATCCCCCTCGTTCGTTTTCGGATGGGTTGCCGCGCGCGCAGTTACAAAAAAAGCCGTGCACACTGCCGCGCAGTGCAGAAAGCAAAGCGAACATCCGCCAACACCGCGACGAAGTCACGTTTGCCGCGCGCACCCAAGCGAATTTGCGGAAGCCTAAAAAGTAAAAATAAATTACTTGCGGAAGCGTCGAGCATAAAGCAGCCTTTACTCTACCAGTGGTTTTGCATAAGTTCACTGCATTATATAAAACATATAATAGATTTCAGTTAAGTTAAACTAAACGTTTGACCGATATTGTAAATGTGAATAATACATAGAAATTGCTACAAAACACCTACTTAGAAAATTATTGCCTGCATAAAAGTGAAGTAAAACCAGGTTCGAGGTCACGATCTATTCCTAAAATGGCAAAGAAACGTAAAAACATATAACTGTGTATCATATGCTGTACTGTGTCGAATATATATATAAGTACTTATCTTATGTTTATATGAAATTACAGAAGTATTTTACCTTAGAGTATGAGACGCGGCTTAACTCTGCATTAAATGTGGAGCGGAAGTCAAACAGCGACAAAGGAAAGGCGTTGCACAGACCCAGAGCCGTTGAAAAACAGAGTTGCGACACACGTTGATCTTCATATGGAGATCCCGCCTCCCAATAGTTCCAAACTGTCAGTCTGTTTGAATGGGTTTAAGCGGAAGAGACAGTGGAAGCAGCTGTATTTGCAACAAATTTCACTAAATACCAACACAATAAATGCACTAATTACTTAATGATTAAATGTATAAAATTTTGTCTGATGAGTGTTAGAGAGGCAATATTAATCAGTTTTGTGTGTTTAATTTGACTAGGAAGGATGCATAATATGCAATACATTCCCAGCTAACACAGTTACGTTGTGACGACGTACCTGGACCGGACCATATTCGTTGCCACGACGTACCATAATAACGTTCCAGCGACGTAACTTTGTGATTCCCATATTCGTCCTGACGACGTAACATTGGACCTGGTTGGGACATGGTGATTACCTCCTGAAGACATACCTGGAACATACCATATTCGTCGCAGCGACATACCAAATAACGTTTCTGGGACGTGATGAGCACGTCCTAAAGACCAAACAGTCACGTTGTTAAAATCTTTTTTATTTATTTAATTTAAACAATTATCATACCTCACATGGAGGATTAAATTAATTTGTGATTTAATCTGTGCGTTAAAGATAAAAATTTCTGCATAATTGGAGTAATTCTCTATTCAAATAAGTATAAAACACAGTATAACGATTATAAAACACAATCATATATTTTATTTATACAGTAGACATAAATAATCAAAGTCTTCAACACACTATAGAGGATTTAAAGCAGATATTTATTGACAGAGATAAAAAAAAAATGATGTTTAGGTTTATCACCCTGTAGCTCAAGACTGGTTGCCCACTGGAGCTAAGCAGGGCTGAGCCTGGTCAGTACCTGGATGGGAGACCTGCTGGGAAAACTAGGTTGCTGCTGGAAGAGGTGATAGTGAGGCCAGCAGGGGGTGCTCATCCTGTGGTCTGTGTGGGTCCTAATATAGTGATGGGGACACTACACTGTCAAAAAGCACCGTCCTTCGGATGAGACGTTAAACCGAGGTCCTGACTCTCTGTGGTCATTAAAAATCCCAGGATGTCCTTCGAATAAGAGAAGGGGTGCATCCTGGCCAAATTCTCCCATTCGCCTATATACATCATGGCCTCCTAATCATCCCCATATGTACTAACTGGCTTCGTAACTCTGTCTCTTCTCCACCAATAAGATGGTGTGTGGTGGGCGTTCTGGCGCCGTCGCATCATCCAGGTGAATGCTGCACATTGGTGGTGGTTGAGGAGATTCCCCTTCCATGTAAAACGCTTTGAGTGCCCAGAAAAGCGCTATATAAATGTAAAAAAATAATTAACATTATATTCTTGTCTTACCACATAAGTTTAGCAGGTTGTCCGTTTTTAGAAACAACAATCAAAAGCTTTAGTCACAATCACAAACATCAGGGTCCGTTCATTTAAACGAGCCAAATCGATCGAAAATCACTAAAATATGTTTACTCTCACATCTGTAAGGTATAAAGTAAAGAAAAGAATATTAATAAACCGCTAAAGTAAAATCAGGCAGTGAGGTAAAAAGAAATGACCGTTAACGTTTAAATGATGAGAACAAAGAAGGCGCTTCGGAAGAACAAACTTGCCGCAGTGTGTCACGGTTGAGCGTGGATGAAGAACCCAGATGCAGGCAACGGCAGTGAAGGGGTTAACACAAAGCTTTATTTCTTAACAAGAAACACAAAACAAAAACCCACAAGGGGGTAAAACACTGAGGATAAATAATAAACAGACTAGACAGGCACACTAAACTGACTGGACTAACTACAGAACACTGGAAATAAACTAACTGACTTACTATGACAAAATGAAAATAATCCAAGGCACAGAAGAAGCACACACAGAAAATTCTCACAACAATGAGAATTAAACAGGACAGAATCTCTCAAACACTTGACTACACGAACACAGGCACATGAGACAATCCAACAGCACAAGACAAAGAAACATGAGGGAATATAAAGGGAGAGACAAACGACGGATAACGAGCAGGGGCAGGTGTAGAACATAAGACACAAGAGGGAGACAATACAGGAAACGAGAGGGGCGGGGCCAATGACAAGACCTGAGAAAACAAATGAGATGTCAAAAAACAAACATCTCATGGTCTTCTCACATAAAACCTAAGGCTTTGCCATGGCTCTGCTACAGGACCAAGAAAAACATGACTAAGGAAGCAGAGCCATGACAGCAGTGACTTTTAAGAAACTCAGATCCTAAAATGTCCTGCTCCCAAAAAAAGAAATGAAGACTATGCAGCTTCAGTAATCCCAGCTCAGCTCTTTAGCCAGCCTGTGTAAACTTATAAAGAAATCTGGGAATTGATTGAGCAATTTCTTCTCATCAAATCGAAGTTTTCTGTTGGGATAGGAAACAAAAGTGTGAGATTTAATTTAATTGCAACAATAAAGTATAGGTCAAGCAGTGATTAATTCCTCAAAATCATATCTGTATGTCATAATTATGAGAGGTTTTGGCAGTATTGTATAAGACAAACGCCATTTCTTAGGATGAGCTTCAAATAACTTCTAGGATCTAAATTCAGAGACCAACTCCACATCACTTACTCATGCACCAGTTTGTTACGCATAAAACGAAACAGGACAAGTAAGTCCTCCGGTGCCCTTTGGTTGATGTCTTTGGGTGATGTCCATATCTGCGAAAGCTGCAAATACATCCACTTTTCAGTAACTGCAGATGTTCATGTTCAGTGTTAAAAACAAGAGGTATTTACAAACTTGACCATTGTTCGCTGGCAAATGTTATCTAACATTTTATTTAATAACAATATAATTTTGATATACAATGGTTTGAACAGGGAGAGGAAAACTCATCTCTAGTGTTTTGGCAAGTTTGCTGTTTGATGCGTTTACTTACATCAGTTTTCCAAGTCGAAAAGCTTTTCTTCACACTGTATTTCTTTGCAGTGTCACACAAGGTCTTAAGTTTTGCTACATCATCACCCACTGCTTTATGAACACCCTTTCTGACCTCCTCCCTGAAAAAAAGGCGCTCTGGTTAAAGGATCTGCTAAAATAAATCAAGGTAGTGAAAATTAATGTTAATCTAACTGTCAATCTACAGTAATAAAACCAAAAACATACACTCTTAAAAAGAAAGGTGCTTCACGATGCCATAGAAGAACCGTTTTTGTGTAAATGGTTCAATAAAGAACCTTCAACATTTGAAGAACCTTTCTGTTTCACAAAAGGTTCTTTGTGGCGAAAAAAGGTTCTTTACATTATAAAAAGGTAAGAAAGAGATGGTTCTTTAAAGAACATTTGACTGAATGGTTCTTTGTGGAACCAAAAATGGTTCTTCTATGGCATCGCTGTGAAGAACCTTTTAAGCACCTTTATTTTAAGAGTGTACATGGTACATGTAATGCACTTATAATCAGCATTTTCCTTTGATATTAGATATACTTTGATAACTCAGGTTTCTTGTCACTGTTTATAAGTTACCTTTTATTTTTCGGAATTTCTAAATGCTCAATGGCCTCGTCGAGGGTCAATGTTGCTGTTGGGTTTCCTCCCGCACGGTTCTCCATCTGCTTGTAGAGGTTGTATATTTCTTCTAAATATACATAGCATTGTACTTCCTCTCTGTCTCCAAGTTTCCTAAGAACGGCATCTTTCCTGAAGAAAATAAAATTTTGCAGAGAAGAGTACAGGTAAGTGAGCAATATTTTGAGTTTGCGGCAATATTATTGCACGTCTTCTGATGACATATGTAAATTGAGATCAATTTCAGCCTGCTTAGATAAGTTATTGTATGAATTAAAGCAAACGATGAAAGAAATGTTCCTTTGAGTTCTCAGACTTACAGCTCAAGACAGATGCTAAGATGAGACCCAGAAGTCAAGACCCAAGATCCAGACAGTAGGAAAATCACTTTTGTGAGTAAGAAGGCATGAAGAACAGAACAGGTAAAAACAGAGGAAACAAGAATCTGAGCAAGAAAAAGTAAAGAAATGTACAGTTTGCAGCTGAACATCGAGCAGAAGATGCATCACAAAATTATCCAGGTGGCAAACATCACCACTTCACGAACAGTATAACACATTTTATTCCTCAGATATATTTTCTCGAAGATTCTATTCTATGTACGACATTACATATCATTTACCTGACATCATCCCAGAAGTAAGGATGCTGTAGGGCCTCATCCATGGTGGGTCTCTGTGCCGGGTCTATGTTGATCATTCTCTTTATGAGATCTTGTGCTACTATATCAAGGGCATCATCAAGAGAGTACTTCCCTTCTCTAATGTTAGTCTCTCGATCCGAGTTATTTACATCGAAAGGATGTTTCCCATCAGTGAGGATATAGTACATTAACATCCCAGCAACCTAGAATAAATAACAACCCGTGAAGCACAAACTGATCTGACAGTGAGAATAAAACAATAGCAATATTAAGAGTTGATCCTCTATTTTTGCAATCTGCAATTGTACGGAAAAGAGTAAAAAAGTCCTGAGATCTTCAAATAAGATGATCCCTCGTGAACATTTCTGGTAGCTGTACTTTAATTTATAGACGAAGGACAAACACCTTCTATTAAATTGAGTTGACAGTCTTGTTTTCTCATTATTTTACTACTTTTAGATGTGTAATTCTAAAGATCAACATTCTCGTTTTTGAAACGCTCCACAGATCCTGAAGCACTTCTTGGACCTCAGTTTGAACCCTTGAGAGGTTATATGACGGCGATTGATTCAATTTACAAACCTGGACATCTGAGCTCATTCTGTATCTACTGTCTCCAGAAGGACCAAGGGTCTCCACGGCCTCCCAGCCTCTGGTACCAGCTTTCGCGGTATACACAGCGCTGCCCTCCTCCAGTTTGCGACTTAAGCCAAAGTCAGCAAGCCTTGCATTATTTCCTGAATCTGTTGAGAAGAGTTTTGATGTTACTTTATTATATCAATGAAAGGTAACTTTACATACTAAATGACTATACAAACTACTTTTCATACCTATCAAAACATTTTTAGGATTTAAATCCCGATGTATCACTTCACCATGATGAAGATCTCGAAGGCCAATAAGCACGTCCTTTACTATTTTCTTCAAAGCAGCGTCTTTTTTGTCTTTATGTTCTGGCTTACGGAGGTCTTCCATGTAGCTCTCCAAATCACATTCACAAAGTTGTAGTGCAAGGTAATAAAAATCATCATCTTCTGCAAAGTCCACATATCTGACTATGTTCTTGCTCTCGAGATTTAAATCTTGTAAATGCTTCAGTTCGTTCTCAAAGGTTTTGTTGTTCAGTGGATTCTTCGTTATTCGTTTGATGGCAACCTCAGTACCGTCTGTTTTCAGGCCAAGATAGACCTGTGTTCCACTGCTTCCTGAGCCAATGAAGTATTTCTCATTTCTAGAAAAGTAGATGCTGCCAACTAACTTTTTTAAGCGGTCATTCTGCAACTCCTTGATTGTACTGCTGTGCTTTTTAGAGGACTGGTTCCACATGAGAACATCCTCAGGCGTATCTTGTGTTTCTTCTTGAGATTGCAGTACACCAGAAGAGGCCTGTGAGGAGGGACCTAAAATACCACACCAACAGAAAAGATTTCAGAAATTGTCTTCCAAATTATATAAATTCATATTTTACTATTTTCACTCTTACTTTCAAGGTCTTGAACGAGGTAAGGTTCATTCAATTTTAGTACTTCATAAAAGTATGATTTTACTTCAGGTCCTCCAGATTTTACAACAGGTAAGAGCTCTCTCATTTTGCCTTGACTAGTTTTTTCGTTTTTGATCTTCGAATAATTCTCCGTGGAAAGCATTCTTTTCTCTAACAGCTTATCAGCAATGGGCATCACGTTAGTAACTCGATTGATCAGAACTGCAAAGTGGAAATCTACAAAATCTGAAAGAAATAAAAACTACTTTAGAAATCTTGAAAAAAATAGGGAACTCCCCAGGCTCTCTTTGTAAACCTTTTTTCACAGTTACTATACGGTAAGGATCAAGTATTGAACATGTGTGACACCATGAGTCAATAAAAACATAACATGTTGATGTTCTAGTGAAATACAAAAAAAAAACTTACCCTGATGAGCCATTGCTGTTCAGTTCTGTAAAACAAAACCTCAAGATGATCTACTTGCATGATTTACTTGATCAAAAATAACAACAAACAGCTGCATCGCCAACGTTTTGCTTGACCTGAAAAGTAAGAGTAAAACCTACTTACAGTATTGGGTCCAATGTCGCAAAAACGGAAGAGAAAGACACTTATTCCTACATAAAAAGCAAAATATATGAGTCACATCTATACCATCTGTAGTTTATATGAAACGTCAGAAGTCATTTAGTTTACCTTAGAGCAGGGGTCGCCAACTCTGGACCTCGACATTCAATTTGCTGCAGAGATTAGCTTCTTGAGGAGCGGATAACCCTGCGTTTCGAGCGGAAGATGGAGAAGAACCGCGGTCAGGAAAAGACGTGTTCAACGTCATGCAGTGTTGCGCAGACCGATCGACATGATGACATCAAAGTTACGCGAGAATCATTTGAGAGCAGACTGCAGCAGCACCGTTTGTTGTTGAATCGCTCTCGCGGTACCAATTTCAAATGCCAATCAGTATGCTCTGCGCAGCGCCGCCTGCCATGAAGTCGAACACACCCAGCCGAACAGGCACGTGACCTGTGAGTTACAATTTACAGATATGCTTTACAAAATAATAAACAACAGAGTCAGTTGCAGTAAAACAAAATAAATCGACCTCTAAGGGGCCATTTTGAGTGATGACGCAGAATAATCTGTTTTTTCCTTCATATCAGTTATATGCTGCAACAAATACCTCCTAGCGCTACCGCGTCATACCATAACGGCTATTTTCCACGTTTAATATTATATTAATTATTTATCAAAAACAGCGTCTTTGTCAGATACGAACAAACCCAATGATTGGTGTACATAACTGTCAATCAGGAACCGCCACGTCCGCCGTTGGCTGGCCAGTTGGACCCACCCCGAGGGTTTTAGAGGACTCGTGGTGGATCCCCTTTACTCGGCAGTTTCTCATGGAGAGACCAGAGACGAGCACGAGCACGAGCACGAGCACTGAGGTATATTCCAGCACAGAGTGTAGTTTGTAGTTTAAGTATAAACGTACTAACTCTAAAATGGACGTGATGGACGAAGGACCCAAATACGGTAAGTTTGTTTCGTCTTTAGTGTCGCGTGTTTGCTCGTGTTACTGTTGTGAAAGTTCATGGTCGAAATGAGAACTTCGCGTATTATTACAGAACTGAAACTGAAACTGATTTTAATACTTTGCCTATATTGGGTATGTTTTTTTATAGAGTGTAATGTTACCCAGTATATAGAGCCAGAAATCTCAGCTAATGTGTTTGCTATATTTGAGTCTACATGTCGTGTTGTGGTGAAACACACGTTGTTTTTTAAAGGTATTGTGTGTGTGTGTGTGTGCATTGGTTAGTTGTGTAAGTAGAGCAACGCCTATTAAAATATCCGCTATTTAAAGATGCAGTATAACGTTAGTTGTGTTTTGTCAGATTTTATTTTGGACTGTAATTAACTTATTTCACGTGCTGCATTGTATTGTATTTAAATTGTTGAACTGTTATGTTTAAAAATATTGTGACTTGACGCATTTGGACAAATAACCTATTTCTGCTTGCTGTAAATATGGAGGTGGTTTAAATAAGGGTTGTGCCTTTCTGTTATACTTCCATACACCTTTATATGCACAATGTCCCAAACAAATGTTACAATGGTTCATACGCCTAGTTTTATTATTACAAAAACATTTTTTCAGATTGTAAAAACAGGCTTTGTGGATAGGTGGGCTTGTTTACTATACCTCTATTGTATTTCCAAATCTTGGAAATGTCATACCACAACAAACAGCAATTATGTGAAACTTCACATAGGCATATGAACCCGCAGCTGTTGGGTGTTGGCCATGACTAAAATCCCTCCTTGGCATATTGACAGTGGGTGCATTGTGGTTGGTGTAATTGCATGCACATGGTCTGTCTGTTGTGAGTGCCCTTAGGTGTGGAAGATACCAATGAAAACACTTGGCACAATAATACAACAATAGTTACAATGCGGTCTAACTCGGACATATAGAATCGGTTCTTCTGCAAGCCATTAGATAACATTTGAATAACGTTAACGTAATAGCTCAAGCATGTTTGCCATATGGAATATCTAAGCACATTCTCGTCCTCGTTTTCTATAAAGCATCTTTATTTATTTACGAGAACGCTTTTTCTTCCCCTCTGTCATTTGTTAATCCAACTATCTTAAAACCAAATCCCAGCATTAATGCTTACATGCAGTAAGGTCATGAATGTTGTCAACTTTGCTATGAATTTTACTCTGAAAGCTTTATTTGATCAGTAAATTTACGGCTAATATTTGTAGAAACGCTACCTTTTTAGTTAACATTTTGCTCTACTTTTCTTAGTAACTCTTGCAGTTCAGTACTGAAGTCAAGGGACTATGTTATGGGAGGCCTGCCCGCTGCCAGTGTGCCCACATGTCAAATTGGATGCAATTAAAGGGTAGGCTATAGGGTGGTGTTTTGCAAGATATAAAGGATATTTCTGAGCTGTACTGTATTTATGTGCTATTTTAGCCTCTGCAGGCCCACGGCCAGAGCAATTGAGCAGATGTTTTAAATTATGGAAGGAAGGAATAACTTCTCATGTAGTACAGACATGTTATGAGCAAGCTACTTTTTACCAGTTCTAACTGTTTTAACAGTATTACAGTTGTGCCAGACTCTACCAGTGAAATGTTTGGACACACAATTCTTTGTGTACTAGTCTAGTGTACAGTAAATAATTCCAGTTAAAGTCAGGTTTAGACTTTCATGTAAAATTTTTAGGAACATCCTGAATTAATCAGAGCGTTTCCTTATTATCAAGAACACAGGAAACAGCCAAGATTTAACGTGAGGTTTGGGGTTTTATTTCAATTTCCTCACAACAAATAGTATATCATGTCTTAATTGTGTGTTTTTGACTTCTATTCTCCCTGGATTACTGTCAGCCACAGAACATTTACAGTAATATTTGATCAATTCTCAAGTCTCTGTAAGAGCATTTATTATGTGATGACACTAGGCTAGTGAACAGCTTTCCTTCCATTACTCCTTATGTAAAAAGGAAGTGCTATTGATTTGATTTCCAATGCTCTTTTTACATGCTTACACTAATGGCCACTATTTTGGACATTCATTTTCACAATTTGAAGTACGTTTTTATACAGACTGTGTTAAAATATGTTGTTTATTTTTTTAACTTTTCCTTGTGATCGCTGTTACAGTGTTTCAAAAGATTGTCATACATTGTTAAAGGAACAGTTCACGCAAAAATGAAAATTCGGTCATTATTCACCCTCATGTTGACTTTCTTCTGTGGAACCGAAAAAAATAATGTCATTTTTAGATTTGGTACTGAATCAAAGCTAAAGTTGTAGACCGAAGGCGATAAACGCAATTTATTCAAAAACATAATTTACTCACTTTCATGTTGTTCCAACCCCATGTCACTTTCTGATTTGAGGAACACAAAAGTTGGAAAGAATGCGTAAAAACGTTTTCTCATTATAGACTTGTTTTTTTTTTCAGGCCTTCCTTTTTATATTCCTTGATATATTGCACATTAGGGCTGTCGCGATAAACCGGCGATAAATATCACGTGATTTATGCACAGCTTTTGCGTGAGGTACGGGAAAATGCTGCTGCATCCGAAAGCCAGAGGGCGCTCTCGTGCGGAAACTCCAAATACGCACTGCAGAAGAAGACCATAACACCTTCTAGAATCTAAGAAATGCCTATGGACATCTTTTTATCACTGTTACTCATCAAGTATTTTTATGATAATAAAGTATATTATTTATAATGATCGTGTTTGACGGGTGTTGCTTTTTCAAATGCACGTTATAAGCGACTCAAACTCGCACTGCTTTTAGATTGAGCAGCATTTCCTACTGATCCCAGAGCCGTGCTTCACGGACAAGCTACGCATTAAAAAAATATCGACACATTGCATATCGCAGCCAGCTTGATTTCAATAGGATTTAGTGGTATCGCGATAAATTATCGTGCAGCTCTATTGCACATGCATATCGTAGAAAATATTTTGGAGCACATAAAAGTTTTGTGGAAATGATCAAAAACGGTGGCAACTTTTTGAAAAACGCTGGTGGGCAAAGAGTTAAAATAAGGGAAATCTGATGTTGTAGTGTTTTGAATAGGTTCGTCCCCTTTGTAGACCTGTTTGACACTGGTTTGACCAGTTTTCTACAGCGGTCGGTTATTTTCTCGACTGAGAACAGGAAGTGACAGTCAGATAGTGGGCTGTAGGACTATCAGATCAACAGATAGACACGCTAAAAGTCAAGATGCCGGAGGAGGAAGATGCTTACAAAAAGGATGGTAATGTTAACTGATTATATATCTCGTCTTATGTGCACGTTTGTGTGTTTTCATTGTTACGGGGGTGTGGGAATGATTTGTAAGCCGCTACGAAAATCGAAGCTCTCACTGTTTGCCTTGGTTAACTTGTCACATGTAAAGTTGAGTTTTTATTTACGTGGGTAATGACTTTACTGACTGCAGAGACTTTAGTGACTTGCAGTCGGTCTAGTTTAATGCAAGGACATTACAGTACCATATTACAGGTGCTGTTGCATACAACACATACAATCAGTTTCTAGTACGTGTAAGTTTTAGTGTGTGTCTTGTGCTTTGCCTTTGTCTGGTGAAACTGATCTTTAATGGATCGGCTTTTATGTAAGTATGACAATACACCGCTGCCTGGGAACTAAAGCACTCCATTTTGAAAGACTGTGGGTGTGGATGTTGACAACAGGCTGAAATGCCACAGCAGAGATTCCAGTGTCATGTTCTCATGAAGTGGTCGAGGTCGACTACATTTCAGAAATCTACTCTATTTTAGAAGGAAAAAAATCACTGTGAAGAAAAATGCTTTCAAAAGTATTCAGTACCAAATTAAAGGTATTATATAGTAGAACTTTGTCGTTTTAATCTTCATTTAATTTTAAAGAAAGCCTGCAATCAAATGAACTTGGATGTTAAGATGATGTACATGTTGTATGCATGTTTTAAAGCGCAATAGCTTTGTTTGTTTTGTTTTTCATACATAAACACCAGCACATTTTCACTCTCTGTGATCAGAAACACAATTGAGAAACTGAAAGGAAAAGATCTGCTTTGAGTGTTTTGTGGTTTGAGAATAAGAGCATTTCCACATCTGTTTATGGTTTAAAGAGGGTCTGTTTACATTATTGAAGTACTGTGGCACCAGATTGTATTAGGACGTGCACTTAAAAAGTGTTTACGTTTCATTACTTTAGACAACAAACAAACGACCTTAAAACTTCTCTGAAAACAAACTAAAAATGACTCCGAGAAGTAATTTCCATCTCTAGTTCCAGTAACCGCAGTACTGTTAGACATCCAGAACGTAAAACTTTCCATTAAAAACTTGCTCTTATTGCAAAAGATACGTCTACTGTGTGCATACGAATGCCTTTTCGAAATGTTTTGCTTGTAAAGTGTGTTTCATTCTTCAAAAATAAATGCAACTTGTGTTCACATTTTCTATTGTAATGTAATCTGTATTGTAATGAAAGGGATACATAGGTGTGGCTTAAATACCTTTGGAGCCACTGTTTATTTAACCTAATCTATCAGACTCATATTATTTGATATGTTTGTGACATGTAAGACTCGTCACCCTTCGGGTTAGGTTTGTGTAAAGCTAAATCTAAGCAATAGTGACCGTGATGCTTGGCTTAGAAAGCTAAGCTAAAACAGGCTCATCATCCCATGAACTTCTTTCTTTAATCGATTGAGCCAAAGAAAGCCAATTGTAGTTCTGGCTTGTCTTCACGTCTGCCCGAGTGAAATGAATTCCCAGCTCCGCTGTGGTTTTGGTGGTGTTATAATGATACAGTACTTCTGGTGGTCACGTGTCCTGTGTTGCTGGATGATCTGGTCTGAGTATATGTATGAGGCGTCTTTTCCACAGAAGCTCCCGTCACTCATCTGGAATGTAAGCTTCAACACAAGCTGCAATTGTGTTTCTCAAAAGCCTAAAGAGTATCTATGAAATGTAACTGGTTTCCATACTAAAACCATGCTGATGATTTATAATGACCCGGTAACGGACTGACTGTTTTATTTCTCCCTACAGGACAGCCCAAAAAATATGACCCCACTTTCACAGGGCCTATCCACAACAGGTAAGAAAAGAGCACGTTTTTATTTATTAATGGCGCTTAATACAAGCAACAAGTTGTCTAATCACACAACAAAGTGCACAAATTGCAAAACTGGTCAAGAGGCAATCTTCACCAACAGTGAAAAAAACTGAAATCTCACGTAAAGTTTGTACAGTAAAATTTTCTAATTTTATGGGGTTTGTTGTTGGCAGAACAGCTATGCCTTTTCTGCCACATACTGGGATGAAGTGTTATTGAAGCCTTTTTCATATTCTGTTACACAAACGTGTTCATTTCAGATGAGCTTTACACACTTTTATATTTAACATTTATATTTAGCTCTGTAATGTTATTGTATATATGCTAGCAGCTTTGAATTCCTCCCAACGATAACTTGATCCGCCTTTCTTGATTACATAATAATAATACTATCAAACGGGTTTAAAAATATCGCAGCGTCTGTGACTGCTGGAGACCAGCTCACACAACATCGAATTTGTGAATGAAATGAGGACAGATTTGGCCGACAGTCAGGGTTTTGTCGCAGCCCTTTGTGATATGTCTGCAACACCAAAATTCATCCAAAAGTTGATCAAGTTGACCACTTTTTATATATAATGGGCCGTTTCTCTTTACACCACAGAGGATGTACAGACATTATTTGCTGCATCTTCTTCCTGGTGGCCATCGTGGGGTACCTCGCAGTGGGAATTGTGGGTAAGTTGTTTTTCAACTTTGCTTTGACAAACGCAACTGTACATCTGTGTGTTGAAGGATGCGGGACAGTTTGTTGGGATGTGAGACTTTGACACATTTGGCTATTACCCAACAATCTATCAAGCTGAAAAACACACTCTGAACACCCATATTAACCCTTTAGAGCCTAAAGGGAAAATATGTTGTTTTCACAGATTTTGTTCTTTTGACTGTCAAATTCTAACACAATGTCCTATCATCATGTGCAAGGTATCGTTTTTTTTCGGAAAACAAAAGGTCTTTCAATAAAATAAGGGTTTTCACTATTACTGTATGTTGTGAGTTTGTAAATAGAATTTAAATAGACAAAAATTCAAAAAATATAAATACATCTTTACAGATTTTTATTCAGACATTCTCAAAAAACTAAAGAACGAAAGAATCTAGCACTTCAGAAATGAAGAATATACTGTAGTACATGCAAAAAAGTCTTTTTAGTGTCACTCGTGTACATAGTCTTCATTCAGGAGCCTTTTTTGACACCAGGCGTTTTTTTTGCACTTTTCACTCCATTCACTCAAATGAATGCATACAAATACACATGCTTCAACATATGAATGCATGCACATGCATGCACGCACGCACGCACACAAACACACTCCGATATACACATGCACTGCGTATGTCCATGCATAACGTTACATGTGCGCACATACACGCATATAAGAGCACACACGCATCCATACAAATCCAAGCATGTGCATGCACGCACGCACGCACCCACACAAACACACTCAGATATACACATGCAAACACATCCATACAAATCCAAGCATGTGCATGAAGGCATGCACGCACACAAACACACTCAGATATACACATGCACTGTGTATGTCCACGCATAACGTTTTTTGCACTTTTCACTCCATTCACTCAAATGAATGAATACAAACACACATGCATACACACAAATACACATGCTTCAACATATGAATGCATGCACTTGCATGCACACACACACATGCATGCACGCATGCACACA
This sequence comes from Triplophysa rosa, assembly GCF_024868665.1. NCBI lineage: Eukaryota > Metazoa > Chordata > Actinopteri > Cypriniformes > Nemacheilidae > Triplophysa > Triplophysa rosa. Next base: position 3,747,867 of record NC_079900.1, on the reverse strand, counting down.
AACACACTCGGATATACACATGCACTGTGTATGTCCACGCATAACGTTACATGTGCGCACATACACGCATATAAGAGCACACACGCATCCATACAAATCCAAGCATGTGCATGAAGGCATGCACGCACGCACGCACACAAACAGCATATTCTGAATATGCAGACTCCGGTTCTGAAGAGTCTCGCACACCATCCGTTTCATGATCAAAAAGTATCTCAATCACCTCTGATGCTGTATATTTCCTCTTCGCCATGTTTCGTTTGCCTATTTTCATTTTATTTTACTTGCTCAAAAACTCTCTAATCTGTCGCACTCCGTCACTCCCTGTTCATATCTGCCCTCTACCGCTCTCCACGAAAACTGCAGCAAATGGCTTATGAGACGCAAGTGATTACCGTAATACATACATGTTCAAAAAGCTCAATTTGTCTGCTTTTAGGAGCAATTCAAATGTTTTTGATGGCATAAATGGTTGAAGAGTTACGGTTAAATGAACACCGCTTGGTAAAATGCGTCGGCGACGATGGCTTTAAAGGGTTAACATAAGTACCACAAAACAGCCTTCTAAGATAAGAAGTATGCATCAGCCGTTCCTGATAAACTGGATGTAAAAACAAAAACGCTATGACTGCGGTTAGGGCTCGTTAGCGCATCCAGAATAAAAGTTTGTGTTTACATTATAAAACACGACTGTGTACTGTGCATATTCATTTTGTATTTACTGTGTATACGCGTACACATAAATGTTTATATTTAAGAAAAATATGAAATGAATAAATGTTTATATGTTACTATTATATACATGCAAATGTTTCCTAAATATATACGTGTATGTGTTTATAAATACAAAATAAATATGCACAGTGCATATTATAATCACTTTTATTCTGCATGTGGTTGATCGTTGAACAGCCCTAACTTGTATGTGTTGAGTTCTATGTGTGTACATTTGGTGTAAACTTGAAATCCTGCTGTGTGTTTATTAATAATTTGTATTGTTCTTCGTCAGCCTGGTCTCATGGAGATCCACGGAAGGTGATCTACCCTACAGACAGCACGGGGCAGTTCTGTGGACAGGGAAATCTGGAGTAAGCACTACCGAACTTGAGAATATCATGGATTTGCACTTTTTGTCATTGTTGTCTCAGCGTCACTCTTTGAATGATGACATGTGTTTATTCTTGTAATATGTGACGCAGGAAGAAGCCCCTGTTGTTTTACTTTAACATCATGAAGTGTGCCAGCCCCATGGTCCTGCTGGAGTTCCAGTGTCCCACCCCACAGGTTTGTCTCCTTCCTTAAATCACACCCCGCTCTATTTTTGGCTACGTTGGAACATGCGACCTACACTGTTTTTACTCCCCTTGTGGTGAAAATCGATCAATGATAAATGAACTGAATGTCATAGCAGACAGATTTTGCAATATCTCTTTCAATATTGAAAAGTTCATACATATTTTTGCAAGACTGGGTTAGTAATAGTAATGCAAAACAGCAGTATTTATTTCCAAGATAATAGATGAAACCTGCAAATACATGGGTCATCATTGACCTTTTATCCTTCGGTCCTTGCAACGTCTTTTTTGTTTTTAATCTGTGTTTAGGTGTGTGTAGAGAAATGCCCGGATCGTACAATGACTCTGTTTACCGCCAACAAAAATCCACTGGAATGGACGTATTACAAAGGTTTTTGCAGAGAAGACCCAGGGACGAAGGTAAGTTTGAAATCTTTTTGCAGCCATTGTAACGCCTGTAAATGTCTACTTACTCATCACTTTTCACTCTCTTATAAAGACTGTGCCAGACATTTTGAAACAAAAACTGTGCCCGTCTGTCCTGGTTTCCAGCAAAGCATGTAAGACTCCTGTTGTCAAATATTGCTATTTAAATATTTATTGTGATTATTGCAGATGAAGTTTCTTTTTGATATCGCTTGAACACAACTAATATTTGATATTTCTCTCTAAGTTTTGCAACGCTGCTTTCCATCTCTGGGCAAAAAGGGGGAAGTCATCACAGTGGGTGATAAAGAGACGTTTGATGACGGAGAGGGAAACCAGAGAAATGCCAAAGACCTTGTTGCCGGAGTGAAGTAAGAACTTGTTTATATAAAATACGTTTTTTATATCGGTCTGATATTCGTCTTGGTCATATATTTTGCTGACTGTAACAAATGGCAAACCTTAAAAAAGCCAGCGATTCTACTGTATGTTTGTGCATGCAACAAATGAAGATGAAGAAAGAATTTAAGAGAGCTATTGATTGTCAATCCACATTTGCTTTGATCACAGGAATGCCACGATAGTCATGGAGGGTCGACAAGTTGCAATGAAGATCTTTGAAGATTACACAAGGTCTTGGTACTGGATCCTAATGTAAGTGGTTATAATAGTCATTATATCTCCTAGTTTCAAAAACCATTCATCAGTATTTGACATGAAGTTCATCATCTGTGTCTTTAGTTGTTTGTTGATAGCTGTGGTAGTGAGTCTGATCTTCATCGTTCTTCTGCGTTTTCTGGCTGGAATCATGGTCTGGGTCATGATCCTCATGGTCATTGTTGTCATTGCATACGGTACAGTCATTATACGTTCATTTGTTGTACGATCAGGTTAAAGGAAAAAACAATAGTTTCATTGTGTGTGTTGTTTACTCAGGTATCGGTCACTGCAGTTATAAGTATATCACTCTGAAGGACACATCTGGTGCTAATGTCACCCTGCAGCAGCTGGGATTTCAACCCGACTTCACTGTGTACCTGCACATCAGACAGACCTGGCTTGCCTTCAGTCAGTTGACCACTTATGTCGTTAAAGTGATCAGAATTTTAAACGTTGCGTTACAATTTTTCTACTTGTACTACATATGAGTTCATATCGAGATGTCCTGTTTGTCATGTTTCTCCCTGCAGTCATCATTCTTGCTATCGTGGAGCTGATCATCATCCTGGTCCTCATCTTCCTCAGGAACAGAATCCGTATCGCTGTCGAGCTCATGAAAGAAGCCAGCAGGTCTGTTGCTTTCGCCTCAATATTTATCAGCCGTTGATAAATGAAGATGATTTAGTCCTACTGACCTGTTTTTTGACCTCTTTCAGAGCCATCGGTTATGTGATGTCATCACTCTTCTACCCTATTTTTACATTCCTCCTCCTGACCGTGGTCATCGCTTACTGGGGCATCACTGCCGTGTATCCTTCTTGAGAAGATGTTCGACTTCACCGAACAGTTCACCCAAAATGAAATGTCTTCGTTTACTCGCCCTCGAGTTGTTCCAAATCTGTTTAAATTGTTCTGATGAACACAGAGAAAGATATTTGGAAAAGTGCTTGTAACCAAACAGTTCTTGGCCACCATTGACTACCATAGTAAACAAAATCTTTCTATAAATATCTTTGTTCTGTTGAACACAAAAGACATTTTGAAGAATGTAGAAAAGCAAACAGTTCTGGGGCACTTCTGACTACAATCGTCATTTTTCCTACTTTGGCATTCATCCAAATATCTTTCTCTGCGTTCATCAGAACAAAGGAATGTATGTAGATTTGGAACAACTCGAGGGTGAGTAAATGATGACAGAATTTGTATTTTTGGGTGAACTGTCCCTTTAACATTCAACACTGGACTTTAGACAGCAGCTGATGTCTTATGATCTCTTTAAAGGTGTCCTGAACTGGGCTTGTTTATTGTTTTATGCTGTTGTATGAGGTCTACTTATGACGTTTGTGTGGTTTTTACATTCGAAAACATCAAAATCAGTAAGTAATAGGCTATTTTCTACCCGGGTTTTGAGGCAGTCTCATCAAACGCTCGGTTTGAATGGGCGTGCCGCATTGAAGACTTGGAAGTAAACGCCCACCGCTATGATTGGATAGCAGTTTGCGTAGTAAACTTAGTTGGAGCCTTCTGTGAATTTGGTTAGACGCGTAACGTTAGGTCACACATTATCAGGGCATATCAAGCGATCTCTAACAAAGCAATAGTGACGCATAGTACAAATATGTTTTACTCACGTAAGATTGCTGCGCCATTCCTGTCGGATCCAATATTGACGGCACAGCACCACTGCTTTTTAATTTTAGTCTCTCTGCAAATCCAGCGCCTTGTTCACAAAGGAATCCATGGTGAAATGACGCGAACAAATGCTCAATGTTTCACCCACGTGAGCAGGAACGTACTTAAAAATAAACTTCAACCACGCATTCCTAATATCAGAATCCGAAGGAAGCGACTGTGAAAAATAACATGTCCATTTTTTAGCTTACTTTTGCTCTTGCAACACAAAACAAAAACATATTCAAACATTCAAATTCAAGTTGTTGGTGGTATTATTACATAACAATATTTTAATTTTGCTCGAAATATAGTACATTCTTAACTTCTGACTCATCAAGCAAATTAATCCACTGTAAAATTAATTGTTTGCAGTATTTAAGATATTTGTCATCGGAAATCATGTTGGTAACCCTTAACTGTCATGATCAGCTTTCTCTCCACATCCAGTGAACCGGTTTATAAAGTCTTCAATGAAACCGTGTGTTCCCATTCCAGATTAACGTGCAACCCTGAGGTTTGTGCTCGAAAATGCATCCTCATGCCCTATCAGCACCTGGTGTTATTTTGGGCACACACTACCATTTATCTACAATAGATACAGACCCAAGAAAAGCATTTGTGGCAAAATATTGTAATATGTATTTTACCAAATGTTATAAAATGAATGATCTCCAATTCTATTTTCCTCTGCTTTTGTAGAACTTCACCCTGTCTGAGATAAAGAGAGACTGTCCACGCTCCGAGTGTCTCTTTGCTTTCTATGGTGGGGAGACGCCGTACCACAAGTACCTGATCCTCTTTCAGTTCTACAACGTCTTCCTGTTCTTCTGGTGTGCCAACTTCGTCACTGCCCTGGGTCAGATGACTCTGGCAGGTGCTTTTGCCTCCTACTACTGGGCTTTAAATAAATCTAAAGACATGCCCACCTTCCCTCTCTGTGCCTCTCTGGGAAGATCCCTTAGGTAATGCTTCACTAATGATTCACTAATGATGCACTTTTTTTTAATAAGACTGAAATTGAATATTTGGGCTTTTTGTTCATTTATGTTGCCTTGCACTGTTGAAAATGAGCAAAATCATCTCATTCACCTTTAAAATTCATTTTGGTCATGTGCAGGTATCACACGGGTTCTCTAGCGTTTGGCTCTCTCATCCTCGCCATTATCCAGATTATCAGGGTTCTGCTGGAGTATGTCGATCACAAACTCAAGGGTAAGAGAACAGATTTCACCGCATCATTGACGGTAATTACACTTTCCAGGAAAAATACAGCTTTCCGGAACGCTCGATTCCGATTGGGCGAACGCAGCATTTTGCTGCCAAATTCTTGTATAATGATTTTGATACTGTGTAATTGGCCATGTCTCAGTGAAGTGATTCTACCTACAGTTAGTAGCTCGGTGAAGGAACGTAAGTGGGGTTTATTCTGAATAAATTTCTGGACTAGAACTCTGTGTTTTGTAGTTTGTAATAATAATCAGCCGACTGTACATCATTCTTTATATCTCTCACTGTCCATGAATGTCCTGTTTGTTTCGCTTGATCTGCTTTTGTCTTTTAACTTTTTTGTCTTTTTGCTTTGTGCGCACAGGAGCCGAGAATAAATTTGCCAAATTCTTGATGTGCTGTCTGAAATGCTGTTTCTGGTGCCTGGAGAAGTTCATCAAGTTCCTGAACAGGAATGCCTACATTATGGTATGTTATTACTCATTTTTACTTCCGTTATAATTTTTCATCGAAGCTCTGTAAATTTGCACCAAACAAACCTAAACAATTAGCTTTTTATTTATTTTCATATGACATTTAAAATTGTTCTTAAGCCTAACTTGCGTTCTTGTGCCTCATTGCTCTTCGTTGTTCTGCATATACCAATAAAAATATAAATAAAAAAAGTTTGTTTTAAAACTGACGTCTTTGTCGTCTGCAAAAAAAAGCAACAATATATGCTACGGAATCATAACCCAAATATAGAGATTATTTAGGCCTATTTGGCACTAAATAGAGGAAGGTGGTAATAATGGCAAATTCTGCTATTTAGCCACCTAAAAACACTGCAGGGGAATATCCTTCAACATGACAGGCCTATTTTCACGACCAAAAAAAATGCACATAACATTACATTGCAGTGTATATTACACGTCCAAATCTTTACGGGATGTGTATGAACGCGCACACACAGATTCCAGAAATTCACTGGCAGTGTGAATAAACCCAAATCCAACGATCCCGGGACAAATCCTGGGACACATTTTTCTCTGTATTTTTCAGGAACTCTGTATGAAAAGGGCTCAAGTGGTTTTATTCTATGTGAACTGAATAAAGCGAATTTTCTTTGTGTCTTCTGTGTCACAGGTGGCCATTCACGGGAAAAACTTCTGCAGTTCTGCCCGGGATGCTTTCTTCCTCTTGATGAGAAATGTCATCAGGTCGGTGACCTCGGATGACACAATAGTTCTGTCAAATTTGGTACCAAAGTATAGGCTCACTAGGGAGCGTCATTAAACTACAGCATGTTTTACAGTTTAATGTTGTTGTTTTTTTAGGGTGGTAGTCGTGGATAAGGTGACAGATTTCATCCTGTTTCTTGGAAAACTCCTCATCGTGGGTCTTGTGGGTATGTATGCTTTTCTGAGATACTTTGCATTAAGATGCTATTTAAAACTTGTTCAGAGAAACAAAAAGGTTTTGCTTAGTTTATACAATCAATTTGTTATTTTAAACATTGAGCAGTTCTGATCTCTCCTTTGCTTTCAGGTATCTTCGCGTTCTTCTTTTTCTCAGGACACACAGATGCTTTTAAGGGCGCAGCACCCAGTCTCCATTACTACTGGGTTCCTATTTTGGTATGTTTGTGTAATGTAAATGAACACTATATTGTTTCTGGTAACTTGTGTACAGTATGTATATATGTGTAAGCATAAAGGGCCCTATGGTACACCCGGCGCCAGGCGCGACACAAGTGTATTTTGCCTGACGTAGGATCATTATTGTGTGCATAAATAATAAATATAAATATCCGGTTTGTCCCGTAGATGGTCTGCTCGCGTTTCCCTCTCGAGAAGCGTTCAGTCTTAGCTCTTGCAAACGCCGCCATGAAAATAGCGATTGCGCAATGGTGCAAGCTCATTTAGCTTTTAAAGGGAATGCGAGATGAGACTCTTATTGGTGTATTTCACATTATGCACAAAACACACCCATGACTCGAGAATAGGTAAAACCCCTCTGGACTATGCGCCTGGCACGCCGACCATTTTTTTCTGCTGTTAAATTAGCAAAAGTGGATTCGGAAACCTGCGCCATGCGCTTTAGACCATGCGCTTCGATTGTTAAAATAGGGCCCTAAATGTTTTGATGATATACGTTTTTTGTTCTTTCGTCAGACGGTGTTGGTGGGTTCATATCTTATTGCTCATGGATTCTTCAGCGTTTACGCTATGTGCGTGGACACACTCTTCCTCTGCTTCTGTGAGTACTGATCTTTACATGTATACATGAGTATGAGTATCAAATTCTGTTGTGGTAGATTTATTAAATGTAGAAAATCAAATAAAAAAGAATGGTACAGTACAAGAAATATAGAGATATTCACGTTCCTGAAGGGAAGTGTATTGTTTCCAAATGTTTGGCTTGCTCTGCATGACTGTGCATGTAGCTCGGTTTGCTCATATTAAACCTCTCAAGACTTTCTAAACCAAGTATATTCTGGTGTGAGGAGTTTCTAATCTGATGTTTGGGGTTTCAAAGCTTGTCTACCTTCCTGTATTAACCTGAATCTTTCTCTCTCTTTTTTCCTTTTGGTGCCTATTTCTTCTGTCTTTCATTGTTCCTTTTTTTATCCACTCCATATTAAACATCTGTTTATCACAATCCAAACAACAATCTCATCATCATAAATGACACATTATATACTTATCACAAATCCCATATGATTACTCTTATAAAACACCTCCCCATTTAAACCCACTAACACGACACAAAGGTGAAGACCTCGAGCGTAACGACGGCTCCGCGGAACGCCCGTATTACATGACCGCTACTCTCCGCGAGATTCTGACCAAGGACCTGGATGACCCGGCGGCTCGAACCCCTGCCTCACGCGAGGAGACCATGCAGCTGACAGCCCCGTACAAAACAGAACAGTGACTTTCGCAAGCAGTAATGGAAGTATAATCTCAATTTTATGTCGAAGACAAAATACACGCAAGACCCATTGCTATTTAGCAAGCAATCGCAGATAAGTGAAAGTTTGAAATGATTGGTAAATGTGTTCAAAAGAACGGAAAAGAATAAAGATGGATTCACCTATTTCACAATATGGCGATAGAGACCGGAAGTAGGGAAGAACTTTCATTCGTTCAGCTTGTTTTCTCACAGGCATTCGTTTTATTTACCAAAGCACGGTAGCATATGTTGTCCGATTTGTTCATGGTTTACTGGGAGATGTAAAAATAGGGAAAACAAACATTACAAAAACTGTTTTTTGAGCGATTTACTTATTATCAAGGTCTGATACATGTTAGACAAATTAGCATAAAGCATGGCTCGACATTAACGCTTGTCCCCGACAAGTGAATGTTTTGTATGGGCAAGTGAGAGATAACTTTACTTTCCCGACTAAGTAACTTGATAAAAAAATAACAACAGTGCGACATATATGTAGAATAATAAGAATATGTGCATTAGACAGAGCAGCGTGTTTGTGTGAAATGCGTTTGTCGTGGTGGTGCTTGTTGTGTGTGACAATAATCAATGGCGCATCGCACTAAGTCCATGTAACTGCATGCGGACGTGGAATCCTGTTATTTAAATGTCATCTGGCTGTTCTGAGTGAATTATGTGCACAGTTTAACATACAACACGAGTGATGGTCGAGTATTTTATCTGCATCTGCACTGTATGAGGATGTGAACACATGAACTTCATCTCCAGTCAGAGTTGCTCTGAGAGTTTACTTTACGAGCGTTTTACTGTTTGAGTGAAGCTATCGGCAAACAAGCGTCTTCCCGAAGACCCGTCAAAATAAAAGTCCCGTTAAATTGAACACAAAAAATACGGTGGTGTACTATAGTATTTGCTTTTGAAAATTGTAGTGCCCTTGTAGTGAATTGATAAACACTGTATACTATAGTAAAGTTCAAAAACACTATAGTATCTAAGAATTTTACTGCAGTTTACTATAGTATACTACAGTAATTTATGTGGACAAATATACCACTATTGTATAGTTAAAAAGGAAAAATACACAACTGAGAAATATTCAAACAAATATAGGTAATCTAAAAATTATATGGCCGTAATTTATTCATCTGTATGTAACATTAATATGTAACAGCACTTGCATTTTTTTTTTAATGATGACAACAGACGATGTATACTTGTGCTCCTACAGTTTGGTCTGTGCTACCAAACTTTAAATCTCTGTAGCACCAGTGCTAGGTGCAAAAAAAGTTAACCTACAGCATTAGCACTAATAATAATTACTGCTTGCCTTTGTTTTATAGCAGTCACGGAGAGTAGGCCTATAACCAAATTCAGGTGGCCAAAGCGTACACTAGTTAAAATGCTTAGAAGCAAACTTGACCAATCTAGATCCGGAACAATTATATTGATTATATTATATTATAATTCAAATGAAATATCTTTTTTTATCGTTGGACAAGTAATTTTTAAAAAGTGAATGACAAGTTTACTTGTCCGAAGGACAACCACATGACAATGCTTAATGTCAAGCCCTGCATAAAGGGAGCGCTACATTCCGAACTTCTTCTGGTCTCCGCAACTGTAAAGTGAAGTGCACGGAGCTAGAGCATCGACTGGACAAGCGTTTACACTACTTCCGGTTTGTACACGTCATGCTGTGAAATAGGTCTATTCTGTCAGTTTACTCGCCGACATGTTATTCACTTTTTTTTGTTTTGCTCAGAATCTTCCACAAACGAGGACGAAATATTGGGAATAAAAAAGCTTTGCTAATGTGTTTGCAGAGAACAGTTGTTTCAAAAATATCCTGCATTTTCACTTGTTTATCAGTTGAACAGCACAACTTTGAAATGTCTCTAAAATAAAGTCTATTTCTTTTAGGGGTATCACAATATACAGACAATAATTTTGATATTAGTAACCATGATTATTGATATTGTGTAAGCCATATCTCTTAACGCACTTTAAAAGTTTTGTGTCAGTCGTTGAATCTTGGTAGCAATGCACAACTAGTTTAAAAACAAAACAAAAACCATATTGCCTTGAGGTTTATGTAATAATCTTCTACAACTTTCTATAACCACCATGTTTAACCTGACTGTCTAATTTTGCTGTTCTTGACTCTTGGGCTATTTTCTATTTTGTAATCTTTACTTAATACTGTAAGTAGTATTCTGTGCAATAAACAATGTGCAAGACGCTTGGGTCAATCTGCATTATCTGTTGAATTCAAGTCATCTCTTTGTTTGCTGTTTTCCAGTGTGCTAATTTCATCTACTCCATGATACTTTAACCTGTTTTGTGTGTTCCTCACAACTTTTCTCACATTTCCATTTAACACAGTGGAGGACCTGGAGAGGAATGATGGCAGCGCAGAACGGCCTTATTTTATGACCGAGAATCTTCTCAATGTCCTGAAGAAGAAGAACCAGGCCAAATAGTCTGACATGAGCTCAGTCTTTGGGCTGTTTCAGACGATCTATTCAACTGATGAGATTCTATAACAACGATTGACCTCGGTTTCTTACCCAGAAATCAACGTTTTAAATACAGCACTACCAAATGCTAAATTACTTGAGAATGAGGTAAAGCGCTAAGATTCTATTTATATGTATTTTGTAACACCTGCCAAACATTTTGATTCCCAAATGCTTATTTTTGCATTGTTGTTTTTGACACTCGAGATGTAGTTCATAGTGTTAAATGTGTTACATTCGGTATAATTTTTATAGATGGATTTTTATCACCTTCATATTGTGCTGTTTGTCATATGAATTGAAATTCATTCATATGGTTGACTTGATTACAATACATAATAAAAACAATGGCAGCAGTTACATATTTCATATGCATGCCCACTGCTTTATATGCAGCTCTCTATACATTATGAAAATTAAGAACTTGACTGACGTATCTGTATAAAGGTAATACAGCTGAAGTCATCTTGTCTTTTAAGACTTTAGATTGAGCGGAGAACGTTTTAATAGTTTTGTTACATGTGTGTGCTTCAATATGTGGTAAATAAAGAATTTTGTACAATAACGTATAGTGTAAAATGTTTCTTATGAGATAATGACTGTTCACCCAAAAATGAAAATTCTGTCATCATTTACTCACCTTCTTGTCATTTCAACCCTGTAAGACTTTCTACCGTAGAACACAAAAGAAGATATTTTGAAAAATGTTGTTAACTGGCCCCCTTCGCTGGTTTTGTGTCCATGCAATAGTAGTGAATGGGGTCCAGTGCTGTGCGGTTACCAAATTTCTTCAAAATATCTTTTGTGTTCTACAGAAGAAAGTCATACAGGTTTTAAATGACAAGAGGGTGAATACTGATGACATAATTTTCATTTTTGGGTGAACTATCACTTTAAGTCATTTGAAGGCATATTAATCAACACGTTTTGTTATAACCTATACATAAAAAAAGGAAATCTCATAAAGAGGTGAATATTTAATTATTTTAGAAAAGTGAGATTTTCACACAAATAGGTGCTAAACTTTTGAGATTCTGTCCATTTCATAGTCATCCACTAGGAGGCGCTGTCAAAATAAAAGTCACTATAAGAGGTGGTGCATGAGCTCTGAACTCACCTGGAAGTTGCATAGGTTTTCATTTTTGACAAATTAGCACGCATATTTATTTAAAGATAAGCTTACAGTATGTAGCATAATACCATAGATACATGTATGTAAAAACCATTTTACATATGACATTTTTCTACAGATCCATAGTAAACTTTGTCACATTGTCTTTAAAATAGAAATTAAGCTCTTATTTCATACGGAGAACTGTACAGTAATAATACATCCCAAACCAACCAACCTTTACCCACAAATATCCTATTGTTCTCTTAGTTTAATGTTATGCAAACCAGTAATAAAATACAAAACATGATTTAATTAGGTTGTAAGACAAACCGAATGCTACAAAGGTAATGTACTTGATCGATCTACTTTCCCATTATGACCCTTGGGAGGTCATGTGCCACAAATAACCACACTGTGACCACAGTATAAAAAACTGAACACTCTGAACAATACAGAGGCACAATTCCCACTGTGATCTACACCGATCTCCATGATACTCACATCTCCAGGGGCTAGTGTCTTCCTGTTACACTATAACCCAGTTTTATATCACCCACACACCTTTAATAAAGTTCATCAGAGCTCAGATTTCAAGACATTGTGCTAAATCTGGGCGTTTTGTGTACTGTAAGAATAACACAGGAATATCATAACGCATTTGTTGTTGACCACAGTTTATTATTGTATCTAGCTATAATGCCTAATTTTAAAACTTAATTTCTTCTAAAATACATTATTAACGTAAGATAGGATTGAGTGTGCCATCTGCCCTAATGAAGGCCACATGCCTCCACCGATGTGTGAAATATTATTTGGCAAGTAGCAATTAAGATCAGATGATCCACGGTGACGGCAGTAGCCGCGTCACACAAATCCCACGGGACAGACACACATACACCCCTCTTGGCCTCGGATGTGCACCAACCAGAAGACCTCTTCCCTCAGGCAGTTCATTCTGATATGGGACTAGATCAAGACGGAAGAAAATGTCTCTGTGGTTTATAGGAGTGTTTCTCTGATGGGATAAAGACAATAGAAAATAATAGAAAATAAGAAATACTCAAAGTAAAAGAAAATATAAATCATTACATTTTGAAAATGGCACAGTTGTGATCCCCATGTAGAGCTGTGCTAGTTTTTGTTGCCTCACAAAAACTAAAAACTAAGTGTAGTGAACAGTTTTTTGGGACAGATTTATTGGTATTACATTACCCTAGTTTTACTACAAATATCTCAATAGGGAAACAATAGTAAACTTGTAAGTTTGGGTTACTATTTACTACAGTAACCACATAGTTAAAGAAGTTGGAGGACAAATGTATTTTTGTAAGGGACAAAATGTCTTATTTAGTATGTAAAGTAGCCTAGTATTTTCTTATTGTTGAGACAATGGGTGTGCATTATTTTCTAAGAATTCATCAATTCTTGCTTGTTTTTATTTACATAAATATTTTATTTCCATTACATGTTTTAATTTGTTTTAAACGTTAACAATCGTATTACTATGTTGTGAACCACTGGTTAATAAAGAGAGATTACTTTTTAAATCTAAATCTGCCTCTTGGTACACAGGAGACTCAATCGCGACGCAATAAATATGCAAATTAGCGTGTAGCGTGTAAAAAACCATGTATTTTACAAGAAAGTCACGGCATTTTGTTTGCGTTGTAGAGCCGCTCGCATAAACAAAGCTTTTGATTGGCCGAGCTGGGCGTCCGGATTCCCTCCGCGAATCAGAAGAACGCGTCAAGCGCTTGCGAATGGGAGCGGTCTTGCTGTGTTGAAAGCGCCTCCCACCTTGTGCTCCCCTTAAGAGCGCAGGTACAGCGAACCATTTGTGGGACTCTGTCTCGCTTAAACCACATTTATTTGACCACAATGTTTACATTATTTAATTATACAGCGGCGGTTTTAACTTCATTGTCGTTTCTTGAATAGTTGAAATCTAACTTTCGAAGCTGCGGTGAGATTCAGAAGAAACGTTTTATGCAATGCATTAAACCATCAAGATTTTGATTTCCTGCGATCTAGTTACAGTACATTGGACTCATGGAAAGGATTATGTCATAACAGCATTCTCGTGGAAATGGGAAAATGGGAATTGACAATGGTAAGATAATGCATGTTTTTTTCATATGTCTACGCTTTTTACATAATGTACACAGATTATAAAGTCAAACACCTCCTGCTGTGCACAAGCACTTTTGTCTGCATTGCATACTGTAGCCTAGACACTTTAAACATAGAAACATATCATGTTAAGATGCTTGTCCCAGCACCTGACAGCAATAAATCAGCAGTCAGTGTCTGTATTATGATGACAGAAGAGCCCATTATACACTATGTGGGTCAGAGAGAGGAGCACAGTACAATATTTTAACATGTCTGCTTTTATTTCTGAATGTATTTATAATGAAAGGGCATTTCCAACACAACATGAAGTTTACTGCCTTATAATGCACAAATATTTTTTTCTCTATAGCAGTGGCTTGTTGTTTGTGACAACTTGCCCCAGTATGCTATTACATAAGTACACAGTGTTGTATAAGACACATGACAGTTACCTGCATTCTGCATGACAATGCAAAACCTGTTTTCCACCTTGATTTAATCACATTGTGCTGTATCATTTTTCTGTGCAACCTGTTCCTAAACTTATTAACATCTCATCCACCGGTCTAAGGCTCAGGGCTGTGCGTCATGTGCCTCTGTTTTGGCCACTGTGATATTACGGCTGGATGTGGGCAATCCAATGGAGGCTAAGACGGCATAAATGACCTAGTGGGCAGGAGTCTCAATTCGGCTTTTCTGCAATAATCTTGATTCTAATTTTTACATTCTTTTGTTCTTTAAAGAAAATCTGCTGTAATGTGACATCTGTATAGTGTCATATGAAATAATGGTGAGTTACTGTACGTACTGTTTATGTAGAGTAACAGCCTGTTCCTCTCATGTGTGCTCCTATCAGATGGCAAATGCCTGTGACCTGGTGTGATCGAGTAAAAATGTTCTGAATGTTATGCATGCAGTTCAAAGGTACATTCGAAAAATGACAATGTTCTTTTAGAGAAGGTGAGCTGGAGAAGTTAGTTCGTTTGAGGCCAAATACGATAGTGTATTTCTAAGTTGACAGATTTCACATAGATGATAGAGTCACATTTAAAGGGATACTTCTCACAAAAATTAAAATTCGGTCATCATTTATTCACCTTCGAGATGTTCCAAATCTGTATCAATTTCTTTGTTCTGATGAACACAGAGAAAGATAGTTGGAAGAATGCTTATTACCAGACAGATTTTGCCCCTATTGACTACCATAGTAGGAAAAAATACAATGGTATTCAAAAGTGCCCCAGAACTACATTCTTCAAAATGTCTTCTTTTGTGTTCAACAGAACAACAACATTTTTGGGTGAAGTATCCCTTTAAATGTTTTGTGTCATTATACAGCTTCAGTGATACATTTTGTATACATAATGAGATGTTTTGTGCCCCAGGCTGATAATACAATGACCCAGGTGCATGTCCTTTGAACTGCGGCGCTGTTGAGATGTGGACGGGTTTTCATCTTCTGCTTTGTTAACTGGAATAAATCATAAGACACTTCATTTCGCTAATTCATCAGGACAGGTTATATTCTGAGAAGGAAATTGTAATTTGTAATAGCTGTATTTTATTTTATTTTATTTGTTTGTTTGTTTATTTTATTTTATTATTTAATTTCTTATTTTATTATTTCATTTCATATCTTGTTTTATTTTATTTTACTTTGGATTTATATTGATATCTTTAATATTATTGACTTGATTACAGACTGCAAATCTGAGCTCAGTTTGTGAAATTGTTAAGAGTTCTTCTAAAACTCTAAAGGAGACATTTAAGAGATTTCTGCCTGTTTTTCTCAGGAGCAATGTCTGAGACGAAAAAGTTTCCATTTGCTCTCATTGATATCTAGGAGGAAATAATTAAAATCTTCGTTGCATGTGATTTTTCTTTTTCTGCCCATTGACCTCTAAACAACCATCCAGACATCCCTCAACATCCTAGCGTCCACATCCCACATTAAAACACCTTAGCATCTGTCCAACAACACCCTAGAGATCGCCCACAATTATGGTGGCGAGGTTTTTCTTTTCTTTGTTTTGCTGTACAGTCAGGTAAAACAGCACTCAGTATTAACCACAGGTTCATATCCTTACAGCTTTAGATTTGAGTCTCTTGTTTTGCTTTTTCTCCTCTTGTTTACTCTTTTAACCCCTCAATAATGGGCCATAATTGATGGTCTTTGGTGACACACCAGTTTATTATAGTATTTTACAGTCAATACTCAGCATTACATCTAATCCTGACTCATTAATACACGTGTGGACTTGCCCTAATGATGCAGTGACATCACCTGCGAGTCAGTTCGACTCTAGCATGTAATAATGACTCTTTGTCCTCATGTGTTTGTTTGTAGATCCAGGATGCTTTTAGCTGACTGGCTGTTTTAGAAAAAGTCCATTACGCGTAGTGTTTAGTATATTAGAACAGGGATCAGCTATTTTGTTCCTCGGCTGTCTAGTTTGCATCCCGCTGTTTATTAAAAGGTTACCCAATAAGAATAAAACAGATGCGATGTCTTTATTTTCATCTTTCATCTTATTTTCATCTTTCGATGTCTTTCATTTTATTTTTTTTCATCTCATATATTTGTCATGGGAAATAAAGTGCGAAATCTCACAAGAATCAAGTTTTAGAAGAGATCTCAACAATGTCATCTGATTTCAGATTTGTTAAGTGTGCAAACCAAAGTCAATATTATTGAAGATCTTAATATGAACAGAAGCATTTCTCATCAAATATACCCAGATCCGGTATACAGTCTATATTCATTGTAGCGTTTTTATTTTTTAAACATCTGAAAATAAGTTGATCGTTAAATGAACTCCATCAAATAAGAGCAACCTCTGAGCAATAACGCGAGCAATTGTTTCTCTGGGTGGTGACAGATAAGATCGTTATGAACTTTATGATTTAAGGTTCAAATTTGCAAGAATGTCTAAGGGGAAAGTTTTATATTTTTACGCAAATTTATTTTATTTTCAGTATGAAGTACAGCATATCACGCTGCGAGCTGTCAGTGCATGAATGACATCATTTCTTACATTTCAAAATTCCCATGGCATCATGATAATGTTAAAAGAAAAGTTAGCCCAGTCTAAGAATACATAATGTTTGTGTGTTTGACCCAGGAGCCCGTTCAGAAGTGGGGTGAGGAGCACGAAGACGGGGCGGTTTTTGGGGTCACCCTGCGCAGAGAGCCCGTTCAACAGTCGGCCGAGCCCACCGAGGCTTTCGTTCAGTACAGGACATGTAAGGTGCGCAGGTTGAAAGCCGCCACGCTGGACAGGCTGGTGTCTCACCTCCTGGATCCCTGCTGTCAGGAACAAGACTACGAGAGGATCCTGCTGTCCACGTATCGCACCTTTACCAGCTCCAACAAACTCATCGAGACGCTCTTCCAAAGGTGTGTTTGTTCGATTGCAGGGTCATGCATATGAAAGTATTTTGTGTTGTGTTTGTATTGTGTACGTCTCACTTCTGTAGAGTTCCTTGTTTGTCTTTAGTTCATATGATATGTGTTCACCCGGTCACTTCCTGGAACTCAAATTTAAAAACTGGATCCATGTTTATGGGGTATTTTTGTATGAATTCGTATGAAGTCATGCATTAATAACTGAGGTGTATCTTGACGGTATGTATAGCAAGCTTTATTTCAAACTTTAGACTTTGAAGCCTCTTACCTTTATCCACATAGATTCCAGACAATTACAAAATATCACATTGCACTAAAAATAAACCCCTGCCTTGAGCTTTAAATCTATCTCTTCAATCACTTTCAGTCTTTGAAAGACTGGTGTTATATCCACCATGTTGCATTGCTTGCTGTTTTAAATGAAATAATATTCTAAATGAAATAGTGTCCCTTTGTCTTGGCATGGTTTATTTGAAGATCAGTGACTTGATATCAAATTTTGAAATAATTCAATGGTGGTACTGCGCGGTATTGTTTAAGTTCAGATTCACTGTCGGTCAAAGGTTGTAGTTTCGAAAAGTTGTTGCTTTAGATCTGAAAGTTTATGCTTAAATATCTGAAATTAGATTTGGAGACAAAAATATATCTCTGCAAAGATCAACTTCATAGCGAAACTAAAATGTTATTGAATAAAAGTGTTTTTGAAATGGGTGTCTGTAAAATAATTTTAAAAAAGCCAATAAGAATAGATGGAAACTCCTTCAACATTGTTTGAAGAGCAGGTGAGACCAAAAAAGCTGGTTGAAAACATGTTTTCTGCAAATTCTAGGCAAAAGGTGACCACACTGAAGATGATATATGTATAAATATAACAATGATATTTATAACTAAATTATAAAAAAGTGACAATTAAAATGTAAAAATTTGTTTTATTTGATATTTTTGCAGTCACAACATAATGCCCAACGTTATGTGTTATTCCATAGTCTTGATGAGTTGACTAATTAAAAAAATTGGAAAATGTGAGTGTTTTAAAACTTTTAATTGGTAGTTTGTAAGTGGAGTATATAATGAAATTTACTTTTTATTCTCATCTTTTAGGGACCACCTTGCCTCTGCGCTTGACAGCATCAAGTACACTAAGAGGTAAAAATAAAAACAGATTTTTTTTATTAAAACGAATTGAGCAACAGTGCGCTGCTCTGAGTAAAAACAAAACATCTGTTTGAACAATACTTCTTAATACAATACAGTAGTATACATGTGACACTTCCATCGGTCCTTTGCCTGTTCCCCGTTTTTGCCCCAGAATGACCTTTTGCCACGCTCCCTCATCAGTGACTGTCACCTGTCCCTCATTGTTGTTCACACCTGCACCCTATCATCCGGACACTATGTACTCTCATTTGCCCATTGTGTGTTGTCTGGTATGGAAGTAACTGTGTTGGATTTTTGCCTGTTGGATTATTATGTTTTCGTTTCCGTGGATGTTGCCCTGTTTTTGAATTTAATTTATTTTATTTTTTTTGTGGATTTTGACCCTTGTTTGTTGTACCTTTTTATATCAAGTCTCCAATTTACACCCGAGTTCCCTCGTGACACTGTCTTTCGTCTTCACGACTGTTACAATACATACATTGATTATACTGTTAGTTATAATATTTGTTTACAATAAAGCTGAATATTTTATTAAAATACTTAATTTTGTCTGAACAATGGCAGGCCGAAAATGTAAAAAATAATTTTCAATAGGCAGTTCTATTCGGCATCTCTAGTTAAAATTAAATTGCGGCAATAAGCATGTCTCATATGGCTCATATACAGTTTTGCAAATGTGGTTTTAATATTCTTTTCATTCGCAGCTCATTGTGGACTTTGCTTCAGATGTGGTTGGAGGAGTTCAGTGAGGATTTTAGAGATCCTCCCATGCATTCGTCTCTGCGTCTCATGAGCTTACAGCTGAGGAGATACACCGCTCTCTTCCCATTGGCTAAACGCTACGAAGCGCTCCTTAAGAAGTTCCAGGTCGAAGGTTGTTGTTGCTTTCATATCGCTTTAAAAAAAGCTGTAAACTAAATGAAAATACCATGTACATACTGATCAAACAGACATCACTGAAATAGGTGTTTTGAAAAATTACACCCGTCTCCGTAACCGCCCTAAAGTCCTTAAACTAGAAAGAGGGAGGGGCCAACACGATACGATTTAGCCAATCAGAAAACGTGTTGTTTGTTCCCTACCTACATCCTACAATTTTGTGTGTTTGGGTTTGTTGAAATAAGGTTGGTGAACATGTGAAAATGTTGTTCTAGTTTTAAAGTCAAGAACTTGGTTCAAACGATTTAGTTCAAACTCTTCTGCGTGTAATTCAGTCGCTGTGGCCAGCGGATCAACTGATCATGCAAAACATCCGGACCTGGATCGGGAGAAGGACTCGGATCATTTATCCAGTCAGACGGATTTCATGGACTTCTCCGTAACGGATGTGGCAGAGCAGCTCACTCGCATGGACGCCGTGAGTGCCTACGTTCACTGCTCGCGTTTGATTGGTTCCTTCCGATCCCCGAATTTGTGATCATCTTTTAATGTTGTATTTATAGGAACTGTTTATGAAGGTGATTCCCTTCCAATGTCTGGGATGTGTGTGGTCTCAACGAGACAAGAAAGAGAATCTTTCTCCTACTATATGGGCCACCATCGCCCAGTTCAATGCCATCACCAACCGGGTCATCACCTCTTTGCTTTGCCCCTCGTCCAACCTAGTTTTACCTCTGAGCCCCGCCTCCAGAACCACACATAGAGCCAGAGTCATTGAGAAATGGGTCAGAGTTGCACAGGTAAGGCCTGTTGTATATGTTACAATAACGAAACAATCATCTATAGAATATCATCCAACTTCTTCTTTTCACAACTAGGGGTGCAGGGCGCTAAAGAACTTCTCTTCGCTCTGGGCCATTTTGTCGGCCCTTCAATCCAACCCCATCTACAGGCTGAAGAAGACCTGGGCCGCTGTCAGCAGGTACAAATAAACTCCACAAATGGAAAGTTAAGAGATAACCTGGAAGAATGTGTTTGTTTAAGGCATATTTCTTTGTAAATCTCTTTGCAGAGAGACCATGTCTGTCTTTGAGAACCTGTGTGAAACATTCCCAGATGAGAACTGCGTCCTGAGCAGCAGAGAAATCTTTGTGGATGTAAGAAATCGTTTGCGTCAGTATCGGGCGGTCACCGTGTTTCTTCATTTTTCACTCGTTTGATTTTTTTCATAAATCATTACTGTTGGTCGCCATGTTTTCTGTGGGTTTGGCACCAATACATTTAGTTACGTGCATTAACTAAATATTTTTTAACCAATAAAAAGTTTAGAAGAGCTTGTCAACTGCTAGTTTTTGAACCATTACATTTATTTTTGGAGTAACAATTATAAATGTGACCCTGGAAAACAAAACCAGTTTTCAAAAGCGATTGATACATCATCTGAAAGCTGAATAAACAAGCTTTCCATTATTTGGCCGCGATACAACTATTTAAAACTCTGAGGGTGCAAAAAAGTTGAAATAGTGAGAAAAACGCCTTTAAAGTTGTCCAAATGAAGTCCTTGGCATAGCATATTACTCACAAAAATAACGTTTTTATATATTTACGGTAGATATTAAAAAATATCTTCACGGAACATGAACTTTACATAATATCCTAATGGTTTTTGGCAAAAGAAAAATAAATCATTTTGACCCACACAATGTTTTTTGGCTATTGCCAAAAATAATCCCCGTGCTACTCATGACTGGTTTTGTGGTGGGTCACATATGTGAGAATAGCTGTCAAGTTGGCAGTTTTAAGGATGTTTTAATCCATTTTAGGTCAATTCAAATTTCATTTCATTTAAAATATAAGAATTTTATGTCATAGTTTAATCCAATTATAATATTAAATGAAACACGTGTGATTGTTTGTCTAAAATGTGCTTGAATTGTTTGATTGATGTTCACCCGAAAGCACCTTTAGTACTCCTCAGGGAACATTTTATTACAGTGTACTTACAATACATACTTTTTTCTTGATTTTATGATGGTTGATGTTTATTTACCCTTATGAGGAGCTGTCTCACCATGTTTTAGGATGGCAGCCAATCTGACATGGATAACACTACCACAAAAACATCCAAGAGATGTCGCCTTACAAGACAAATGGTATTGACACACTTTTTATATCAATCATTTTTATATAAACAATTTTGATGACAGAATGATTTTGTTACAGAGCACCTCTGGAGGGATGGTACCGTACCTGGGGACATACCTCACAGCACTGACCATGCTGGACACTGCCCTGCCAGACATTGTGGAGGTGAATCTGAAACCTTGTGTGTTTAGGAATGATGGGAGGCTGGTCACTCTGAGGGCAAAACATTAACAACACTCGGAACACCCAAGCAACCACATAGCAACATGCTAAAGACCACTTAAACCACCTTAGCAACACCATAGCAACAGACTTCAGACTACTTTATATAGTACACATAGATGCCTCATTAGTGGCTCTTTCTATGAGCTGTTCCACCATATTGGAAAGGTCAAAACCAAATGTACCAAATGTTTTGGTTTACGTTTTATTTAGTTTCATTTTTATTGGGTTCAACATTCTCTGACCATACAATGAGCAGGCATTAAATCATTATAGCTTTATACTGTATATCTTATCATCAACAGGGTGGCCTTATTAATTTCGACAAGAGGCGAAGGGTAAGTCTTTCTTTGTGTTGACTGCCTGTATCCATGGCCACTTTTCTTTGTCCAGCTGTTATTCGTACACATTCTAAACACTATGAGGCTTTGATCTGATATGCTTATGTATAAACAACACTCTTATCAGGCTGATATTCATCTAATGACCATTCATTTGTGCAGGGTTTCTTGCGTAACACTCTTTTGTTTCGGTTTGATTTTTTCTTCTCCCTGCACACTGGATTTCTCGGAAATCGTCTCCTCTTCAGGAGTATGAGATTTTAAGGCAGATCCGACAATTGCAAGCCTCGTGCTGTCAGTATGTTTTAACCGATCATCCTGAGATCACTGCATGGATACAGAACCAGAAGCTTCTCACGGATCAGGAGAGGTGAGATGATAGCTGTATGAATCAGAATTACAGCGCGAGTCGTGATAGATCTACACAGGCTTTTGTGAATGCACACAGAAAAATCAATATTGTTCCCCAGGTGCTTTTCTTAAAGTTATGAAATGAAGTGTAAATAAGAATACAATGCAGTCTTAAAGGGAAACTTCACCCAAAAATGAAAATTCTGTCATTTACTCACCTTCGAGTTGTTCCAAATCTGTGTAAATGTCTTTGTTCTGATGAACACAGAGAAAGATATTTGGAAGAATGCTTGATTTTGCCCCCCATTGACTACCATAGTAAGAAAAATAACTTTAATTTTTCTTGTTCCGTTGAACACAAAAGAAGACATTTTGAAGAATGTAGGACAGCAAACCGTTCTGGGGCACTTTTGACATCAAATGTGACAGTCAATGGTTACAAGAGTTCTTCCAAATATCTTTCTCTGTGTTCATCAGAACAAAGAAATGTAAACAGATTTGGAACAACTCGAAGGTGAGTAAATGATGACAGAATTTTCATTTTTGGGTGAAGTATCACTTTTAACACCCCATCTACACCGGACGAGACTGACGTTGAAGTGACGTGCTGCAGCAAGCTCCAACGTTCTTAACATGTTCGATAGCTGGAAGCTTGCTGTACCATTGATGAGTTACATTGAACAGTAACATGGGTGAATGGTTTTGTATCAATATTTCCTTGGAAAATCCATAATATGCTATATTCTATAATATTTTCTTGGAAATCCATAAGCATAAAAATGTGAGTTATTATTATGTTTTGTATTTGCATGCAAAAGTTGATTTAGGTTAGTAGAGAAGAGATAAGAAACCAGATCCAAAAAACTCAGCATTTATGCTGTTAATGTCGTTCAAAACCTATATATGACTCTTTCTTTTGAGGAACACAGAATCATAATGTCTCTATGGTTTTGTGTCCATAAAAGTCAATGGGGTCCCGGGTTGTTTTTCAAAATATCTTTTGTGTTCTACAGAAGAAAGAAAGTCATACAGGTTTGCAATGACAAGAGTAAATGATGACAGAATTTTAATTTTTGGGTAACTAACTATATATACTGTATATATGCTGCTACAAGATCAGCAGATTCTGTAGCCATCTTTAAGAATCGTCTGAAAACACATCTCTTCCGTCAGCACCTGACCGATCAGTTCTGACTTCTATCTCTTTTCTACACTTTCTATCCTTACAAAAAAAACCTTAACTTTGTATTCTGTGGCAGGCTATATGAGACCAGTTTTACTGCACTTATGCTTTTTGTTGTCCTTATGTTGTTACCTCATTTGTAAGTTGCTTTGGATAAAAGCGTCTGCTAAACGACTAAATGTGAATGTAAATATATGGGTGTTTAAAAAAATGTTTTGCTTCTGCAAAATGCCATTGCAATTTTAGATTATTAAGAGCACCTTCAATTGAATCAAAAATTCTGATATGACATCACTTCCCTTTTTTGAATTTGAAATGTTTCTGTGCATCATCATCGTCCTCAGCTATGAACTTTCCAGACAGCTTGAGACGTCTCATGACTCTTCTCCATCATCCAGCAGCGGCTGGAATCACCGAGCTCTCACCAAGAAGCTCTCCTCGTGAGTAATTATTCAATGTCCTACAGTTTAACTTTTGCACGCAGCATTTCTTCTGGTTTATCTGAATCCAGCAACAGTGGAAGTAAGCAGGATCCAAAACAAATAATGCCATCAGGTCAATCTAACGTCGATGTGTGTTTACAGGCTCTTGTCCGGGAACGATGGATCAAAAAAGAATGCAGATCAGATCAGCCTGTCTTCCTCTGGATCCAGCAGCTCCGAGATGGAAGAGATATCGGCATCTCAAACCCTGACGCTCATGACATTGGTACAGTCATCTGTTTTTATATATAAATGACATAAATTAATATAGACTAACAAAGCTTGGTCACTGCATTTGTTAGAAATGGATTTTAAAACATCACTGTTTTTTCTGTCTTTAGTCTCTTTCCGGCTGCGGTCAGAACAGGACCGAGGCCTTACCCTCCCATTCTAGGTCTAGTTCTTCCTCCAGCTCACAGCAAGATCTCAGTCCATCCTCATCCTCCTCGGCATCACCTGACCCTCACCTGGTCTCCGCCCACAAACGCTCTGCCTCTATGACATCACTCGCCTTCTACAACAGGCAGGTGGATGACTCCTGCATCATCAGGGTCAGCATGGAGTTCTGCAACAATGGAAACATGTACAAGAGCATCTTGGTGAGTTTTTACCCCAGGGAAAGTGTTTCCGTAAGCCTGTCTGTTATGTACAACAACATCACAGAAATCAGACTTGTCTGGTTGGTTTAGAGACAGTTGATTTTATGGTTAAGACCTGTAATCGATTTTTTATGACTTATTGTGCAGTTGACCAGTCAGGATAAGACCGCGCAGGTAATCCAGAGAGCTTTACAGAAACATAACCTGGAGGATTTAAGTGAGCAAGAGTTCACTCTCGTACAACTTCTGGCCCAAGGCAGAGGTACTAAAAACGAATTCTGTTTTATTGTGCATTTGTTCTGAAAAATTGTGCAAAATATAAACAGCATCTTTTTGCAGTGTTTTCAGATTAACAATGAATGAAATTAAGTTTTATGACTATGTAAAACATATTAAATTAAATGTATAAGAGTGCAATATTTATTCAAACTTGTATTTATATTTTTAGACATTTTCGGTATGTTTATATGAAAATGATCAATTTAGGATTTTAAACTTTCCAGGATACATCCATACAATCCTAACGAATATTTTGTTTTTCGTAGAATTGCATATTCCAGAGAAGGCCAATGTATTTTATGCCATGTCAACATCCGCCAACTATGACTTTGTTCTGCGGAAATGCCCAAAAGGACAGAGGAAACATCTCACCCGCTCTGTCTCACTGTCCTCAGGACGATGAGTCTGGAGGAGTGATACAAACACAAAAACTTTTCTTGCCAAGATGTCTCTCAGACCCAAATAGCTACGTATGTCTGACATGAAGAACAAATCGTTTTTTCAGACTCTCTCTATTTCGTCTTATCATAATGAGACAATGCAAGATCATCACTCCAGGTATATAATAATCCACTAGTTTTGTATTGAAACACAATCAGACACCTAGAGGCCTGGGATGGGACGTTTGTGAAGGTCAGTTTCTAAAAAGCATATGTGATGATGGACAATAATGAAAAGAAACATGATCGGTTCACAATGTTCCTTCTGATTGTGTGTGTGTGTGTTAAGAGGTTACTCCCACAGTGTAAAGTGACGCTGTTGCTCCATTTCTTGTTTACTGTCACATGTGACATCATTTCAGTGTAGTTTTTAAATAACTGCAGGTTTGATGGTTTATAATGTGAGGTAGTGTAGTAATATTACTGTATGTTTGATGGCTCTTTTCACAGTAATATTCTTTATTTCCTCTTTAATCTGCATTGAATTCAATATATGACTGTAATTGGTCAATCTGTGTTTTTAGAGACTAAAATGTAAAATATGTAAAATGTCTTACTGTAAAAGAGTACACTGTAAAAGATAAATAATATTATATACATATTTTAGTATTAACAGAGTTTATCCATATTTTCTTACATTGTAAATTGTATGATAGAGAAGCAATGAGATGTCATATTTAATAACACTTGAAAGACTTTGTTTGATTTCTTTTCCTTTTTTTGCACTCCATGTATTCCGAGCCCTTGTGACATTTCACTGATGAAACCGCTATTTTTTGTCATAATGTAAAAACTTGAGATTCAAATTTGACGGATCACTTAACATAAAGCCCTGAAAACAATGACTGAATAAATTCAATCTGATACCAGCCTGAGCGATCTGAGAGTACAGAAAGAAGCTTAAATAATTGAAAATCATTGATTTTGTTTTATATTGATTAGGCCAATATATATTGCTTTATCACTCAATAATCCCTTTGTTTTAGAGACGTTTTCCTATGTGATATTGTGGTAATAAAAAAATATTGTACCCAAAGGAAAGTTTATTATATTTGATGTATAATGTAATAAATTCATATTCAAGAAGTTAGGGAACACTGGTATTGCGCAGTTTATTTGAAAATTGTAACACGTGCTCCCCCTAGTGGAACAAGTATGCATGTACAATATATATATATATTGCATTTTGCACATTGTTTCTGCATTAAATATGTTAGTATTATATAGTGATATAGGCCTACATGTAGATATATATACCCATCCTAATGTAGAATCAAGATCGATTGATACGTGTTCTGGTTAAGTGCACAGACTGGTTAACGAGTGAAGAACACTGATTGGTTCTTTTGTCTTTAGGGATACATGGAGCAGTGAATCCACTTTAATGAACTTGAAGCAAAAGACGTGGAAGTTATTTTTACTACATGTGGTTTTACCAATTATAGACGGTTTCATCTTAACAACATAAATAAACGTTACTGCGCATGCGCACTTTTGTGACCCCCCCCAACTGAACTTCCGGTACACCTTCACAAACAATAGAGTGCTTGTAGATTATTTCTGATAACAATCAAAAGAAACCGAGAGGAACCGTTACTTCACGTGGCTAAACTTGTCTCTCCAATATTTTACATTTAGACTGCGATACCAAGCTCAACCGCTAGATGTCAGTGTACCAACGGTTTCTATAAATGCGACCGAACTACAGGACCCAGTCAACAAATTGTTTATTTAATAAAATGAACGTACAGCAAAATTAAACAAATCCTTCATTTAATACACTTATTATACAGTTAAATAATAATACAAATTAATATTAACATAACTTAAATAAAAGATGAATAGTAATATTATCAGACACTAGCCAAACACAGACCGGAAGTTAGCTGGGGGTCAGGCGCGCGTGCGTCCGATGAAACGGCAAAACAAGTATTTTAGCTAAATAATGTGACAAAAGGAAAAGATGAATGTAAGTAAAAAAAACACTAGTTTTGATTGTGTTGTTATGATTGTCAATTAACTGTCAAATATTTGCTTTAATGCTGTCAGGTGAATTGAAGAAAAAGTGAGAGAGATGATGGAAACAGGAGAGGACTGACGGGTGAGTGACATATGAGCAAATGTCACATGTAGCCTAGCATCGCTACATAATGTTAATCAAAGCTGCAGGGATTTCTCATTTCTTACTTCCCATTATAAATCCCGTCATTTAACCTGACAGTACCTCTGTATATCTATGCTTTTCTATGCTGTATCTGTGGTTTTAATGCTTTGAATGAGCTCACTCTGGAAAGTCCCCGGTATGATGTTATCTGCATTAGTCACACATGTTGCTTTATTACCAAACCAGAGGGTTTCCTTGTGTATATTGATAAAAACATAATGTGTAGCATAAAGTGAAAATCTTTGCCGCACTGACGAATTTAAAGAAAAACGCAAACGAGTTTTCTTGTAAATAGATTAACTTGTTCAAGCAGAAACAGTGATGTAAGTGCGCATTTCGGCCACCAGATGGCGCACAAGTCAAAGCCTGATAGGCACGTGTCACGATTATAAAAGTTAAAAGAGCATGTACACTCTAGGTTAAATAGTTTTGGTGGTCTATGTTACATTTTTTGCTGCCTTTTTAAATTTGGAAATAATATTATGTCCTATTAGCTTGTTCTCATTTGATGAGATCTTTTACACTGAGGTATGGCGACGAAAGTTAAAAAGTTTTACAAAAGAGTAAATAGACATAAATAAGGAATGTCGAGCCGGCCATGACATAGACATAAAAAGGCCACATTCCAACATGTTCAGCGTGTGTCTGGGTGGGAAAGATTGACTCACTCTCTGGCAGGTCTGTGGGATTTTCACCGCTGGCTCATTGCCAGAGTAGAGCGGGACCTGAATCAGTGCGGTGCAGTGCCGAGTCCAGACAGGCCCTGAGTGGGCCGCAGCGTGGGAGCAGACGGGGGATATGAAGCGCCCAACGCTTAATCACAGCCAGAAGTCTGAGAATTTAACACTGGAAGTGAGCGACACAACTGAACTATAACGTTTCCTTGACATTCCACAAGGTTGCATGCTTGTTGTGTATAATTGTGTAAGTGTTTGATCACAGCAGCATTCTTGTTTCATGTCGTAAATCTTTCAGTGTAGACGTGCTGTCTGACAAAATTTCCTTGTTAGACTCAAAGCGCCGGGATTGCAGGTTCAGTTACAATGTGACATCATATTTGAGGTTAAAACCCTTGGTAAACACAAATCTGAACTTTAGGTTCATGTGATCCCTCAGTAGTGTTTTACAGTCCTGTAATATTCACTTTAAAGGAGTTGCTGCAAAAAAAAAAGAACCCTGCATAAAACACAATGGAAACTATAATGGATTTAATGGTTAGAATGGGAATTGTATTGGTTTTAATGGAAATCGAAACTGTGTCTACTGTTGATGAATTCTATTGGTGGGGAGTTACCTGGCTACTGACTATTGTAATAATGCCCAAAGGAGGTTTGTGATTTGAAATTTGTGAAGGAATTTTGTAATGGTTTTAATGGGAAAAGCTGATGGTTCATAAGTAAGAGATAATCCACAGCTAACCGTGCATTAAAGTGTTTTAATGCGCGACACGTCGGGTGGTCGCCTCCGCCAAGTGCATTAAAATCCTTTATTACACGGCTGGAATGCTTGATTTTGATTGGCCAGTCGCGACATTTGCAGGTTTGTTATTCCCAGTTAACAACCTCTCAAAACAAATAACACACGGTAACCCGGATGCAGCAAATCATTTTGACAGGTTTTTTTGACAAATAAAATATAAATACACATAACATACTGTACAGTATATGACATTATATTTACAAATGATTAAACCAAATTGCCTGTTCATGACATTTGAACGTCATTTCTTACCGTAAAACCAAAAGTAAATGGCTTTTCCTTGCGGAAGGTCTGCATTCAGTAAAAATGACCTAATAAAATATTTCAAATTCACATTTAATGTCCAGTTTTTTTCTCATGTGGCAAGTAGCCGTGTAATAAGCGGGATAATGTACAAGCAGCCGGCTATTATCGCCAAATAAGCTTATTTCTGCGATAACAACCGGCTGCCTGTACATTATCCCTTATTTAACGCATGGCTAGCTGTGGATTATCCCACTTATACCATGGTCATTTGCCAAGTTAAAGCTGTTATTGACGTTTACAGTGTTATTTTAGATAAAACAGGTGAAAAAATCTGTCCTTTAATTTTAAATGTAATCAAACTGACTGGAGCTACCCGTGCGTGAAAGGGTTTTAATGCACACCTTCCAGCCAATCAGAATGGAGTATTCAAACAGACCATGGTATAATGGTATTTCAATGCAAACCATAAGAATTTCTCTGATTGTTCCTATTGTTTTTTTTTCAGCAGGGTTGGGACAATCCAAATATAGGTGGAATACAAACTTTGCTTCCTACTGAGGATTATAGAAGAGGATAAACTCGATATGTAATTTTAATTATTTATCGTCCGTTGCTGGAACTGACTGTAAAGGACGATCTTTTTATTGGTGGTAGTGAAATGGTTGTTTTCACATCGATTGTATCGTTTTATTACTTTTGTGTTGTTTTATTAGTTTATAGGAAGTCAATATACTAATTTTATTGCGAATCACGTGACTCATAATGTTTTGTTTTTCTCACCTCGGACACACTTTTTATTTAGAGAGTAATTGCCTTTTATAAGGAAGAGCGTAGCTGCAAAACAAAGCCACGTGAATGCATTCTTTAGTTCACACAGGAAGTTTACACACACACATTTACTCATGCTGTTTTGTATAGACACACCCACGTGTACCTATTTATATTATTAACCTGCATCGTCTAACAATAACTTAAAGAACGACATAATAGCTTTCTTGCATTCACAAACGCAGGCATTTACTCATGTGCGATCACAATAGATCACGATAATTTAGTATTGCAGAATCCTAAAGCTCCGAAAGAAAATCATCTTAATGTTTCAGACAACCCCACTTCACATATTTCCTTAACACGGTCCAATTCCTGAGCAAACTACAGTTGACCTACATTCAACCGTGGACAAAACACATGTTCTCATTGTCAGACCCAGCCCATGTTTACAATGAAAAATGAAAGCAATCAAATAATAATTAAAGTTATGCAGAGCAGTCCTCTATAGAGAAAGGTTGTTGTCGACCCCTTTGTTAAAAAAATGTTGTGTAAGGTGCTAGATGAGATGACAATCTGATGTTGACTGAAATTAAAAACAGATTTATCATGCCGCAGATGTGGGGTGTCTGTAGTGCGGGGGGTGTTGTCGTATCAGTTGGGACTAAAGCGCTTGTCATTACCGAGGGGAAGATTGATGATACAAATTACAGGCAAAGTAAAACCTGCAGCCAGGAAGTTGAAAATAGGAAGATTGCTCATTTTTCACCGCCTCTAAATGAACTGTTTAGTTGAAGGACAGAATGATAAATGTCCCTGAGTTGCTTCGTCAGACCTAAAGGACCCTAAAATCTACGGGAAGAGATATCTCCATGCTTTATTTCACTGACCTTGAGCTGTTCTGTTTGAGGAAAAAGGCAAATATTCCCTCCCTCTACTGTGGGTGTGCAAAGTCACTACATTTTCTAAATAGTTTGATAAATGTCTTTGATTTTGTCTCAATCCTTTTTGTTTTTGCTAGAATGTGTCTGTCCCAAACCGTGTAACTAACAAGGCTATATTTACATAATTTAGTCTTTACAGTTCGTTTTATTTAAATCATTTATAGACGGTTTCAGCGCCAACAACAAACAAACGTTATGGCCCAAACTTAGGTCCGGTAGACCTCCACAAAGATTCAGTAACTGTTGAGTAGTTTTTAACTAATTTAATACAATTATTATACAATAAAATATTCATATAAACTGTTACATTATAACCAAACACAGAGCGGAAGTTAACTTCGGGCCAGTGCGTTCGATGAAACCGCCCATGAGATGCTTTTATCATCTTTATAAATGTAACGGTTTATAGTTCAACCAGAAATGAAAATGTTGTCATTTATTCACCCTCTTTGTCATTTCAAACCTTTATGATTTTCTTTCTTCTGCAGAACACAAAAGAAGATATTTTGAAGAATGTTGGTAAGCAAACAACATTGACCCCCATTGACTTCCATTGTGTGGACACAAAACCATAGAGACATTTCTCAAAATATCTTTTGTGAAGAACAAAGTGTCAACAACCTGAGGGTTAATAAGTGATGACAGAAATGTTATTTTGGGGTGAACTTTCACTGTAAGAGACCAGGTAAAAATGATTTGTTAAAAAAATATAATATATAATATTGCTAAGGACCATCTCTGCTCCATTTAACATGTTTACCATGTTTATTATTTATTAATTTCATACAATTTTTACACCAAATAAGCATGGTAAATGCACACATATCAACCGATTCTGATGAAAAATGACAGTTGGTTTGCTGAGCGGCTCGTGCAGCTCTCATTTACCCAACTGTTGCGTCTCAGGGCCACGCTGAACTTTACCCTATACTGCTCAGATGATCGTAGGACTGAAGCTGTGCTCGTGCGTGTGCGCTATTTCCATCTGTTTACAAAAAAAGATGGAGAAAAACAATGTTGTTTTCTTTCCACCTCTCTTTGTCATTCTCTTATTTGGATGATGGTATAATGTGTTTTCCATTCGTTCGTTTACACTGCGTTTGTGTTTGTGTGTGCGATGCGGAGCTCCTACAGGATGACTCATTCTCTAACATTGGCTCTCTCTCTCTCTCTCACACACACAGTTGCCATCAGCACATGGCCTCAAGACAGCACACACTCTTGCGGCACGTGGTCACCTTTCTCTTCCTC
>NC_079900.1:3673072-3710572 GCF_024868665.1 Triplophysa rosa | reverse complement strand
TTTCCTAGCCTCTACTGCGCTTTATTTAGAATTAGAATTACAAATTTGAAACCTTGTATCTTAATCATATTTCATTCCAGCATTTGTTGCCAGAAACTGAGTTATGTGAGCTTAAAAATGAATTACTAAAACTAAAAGATTAATAGTAATGAATAGGGGTGTAACTATACTTCGTATTACAATATTTCGCAATGCACAAAATGTCACGATGCGCATCGTAGAGAGATGGGGATATTTTACGATATGTTTAATTCTATTCGTTCAGCGGTCAAGACGCTACCTACTCTGCGCCAGCGCGTCACGTATGCTTATCTCACATATGGGGAAGAGAGAGAAGCACAAGACACAATCTGTGTCTCCAAGTGGTTTACAAAGCGTCATATTTTCCTTCACAATCGCCGTTAAAAAACAGCAAACTTGAATCGTGACTGCAGGCGAGTCACCCCGAAACTCATTACAAAGGCAGCACAAACGAATTTAAATGCCAATGTTAATTTATCCGCTAACGTGAGCTGCTGCATAAAGTGATATGCAGTGTTGGGTAAGTTACTCTGAAAAAGTAATTAATTACTAGTTACTAATTACATATTCAATAGTGTAATTAAATTACTGTACAAATTACTCTCTCCAAAAAGTATTTAGTTACTGATTACTAATTACTTTCTATATCCTATATCAACCTTGATTAGTTAAGTTATTCATAGGCATGAAACAGCTCTTTTAATTCATTCAAATAAAATTAAACTACATAAAGTACTCTTATTAACTGACCAAAGTATTGCAAATGTGAGAATAATACATTAAAGCATTCATTTTAAAGTTAGACTTTGAATTTTGATGGCAATTCCACTATTGCACACACATATATTACACAAAGTATTTAGTTTAATTACATCAGAGGTAACTGTATTAAATTACAGAAAAAATAAGAGTAATCCCTTACTTTACTTTTTCAAGGGGAAAGTAATTAAATTACAGTAACTAATTACTTAGTAACTAGTTACACCCAACACTGGTGATATGCAACATAAAGTAAGCCAAAAGAAACCAGCGCTGTTCCGATCAGAGAAGCGATGAGGTGAGTCGTACTGTAGATTAAAAGGTCTGATGACATGCTAAAAAACAAGTATGTGATCTGCATAATTGAAGAAATGTAATACAGTTTATGTAATATGTCTTTTTGAAAGATTTTTCTCATTCATTACTGTCTCAAGCAAAGACAGCGCAGCTTCAAAGAGACACGAGCCAATAGCGCTTGAGCGTGAGCTCTGTGAGAGCGTTTCATTGGTTGAATGTACTGAATGAACACGCCCTTCACTGAACGAACGAGTCAATTGAGTCAAAATCATACTGAATGAACTGCTACATGTCGTTCATGGTCTAATATTCTCTGTTACAACAATGCATATCCAGTAGTTACTCAACGTTTCTGAAAAATAAAGGTAATGACCTGGTTTAATTTAATTCCAAGGTAAAGTAAATTATGTCGAAACAGTTCAATCTTTGTATGAAACCAATTAAATGAGTTAATCCAGATAGATTTTAATAGACTAATATAATGTAGATTTCGTCGACTAAAAATAGACTAAAACTATGTTAAATTGGGTGGGATGACTAAAACTAAATTGCATTTTAGTCAAAAGACTATGACTAAAACTAAATCAAAATTTGCTGTCAAAATTGACACTGATCTTCATTCTAATTTCAGTTAAGCCTTTAAATGTTCTTCTTTATTATGTTGTATGTGCAACAAAATAAATTACTGAAATTGTTAATATTTTGAAAATAAATTTTATTTGAATTTTTAATTTTGTTCAAAATATCAAGATGTGTATCGTATCGTGAACCCAGCATCGAGATATGTACCGAATCGTGAGCTGAGTGTATCGTTACACCCCTAGTAATTAATAAAAAATTAAATATTATAAGCAGTAAAACATTTAAAGCTTGTATGCTTTGTTTTTCTTGTATACTGTTTACTATAGGTTTTAAATCTTGTTGACTAATAATAAGGCTGGGTCCGCACACCTAAACAATTTTGTTAAATAGGCCTGCATGACTAATGCTTG
Source organism: Triplophysa rosa (assembly GCF_024868665.1). Classification (NCBI taxonomy): domain Eukaryota; kingdom Metazoa; phylum Chordata; class Actinopteri; order Cypriniformes; family Nemacheilidae; genus Triplophysa; species Triplophysa rosa. The sequence goes on along the minus strand of NC_079900.1, from coordinate 3,708,503 downwards.
GAAATTATGTGCGCTATAACAACTATACACATGACTTGGCTATTAAGTAATTTTTATTAATGTTATATTTTTTATATTATACTGTAAATCTAGGCAGCTCAGTCATTCAACCCTGTTACCCAAAACAACGTGAGAGGAGAAAAGTTATTTTGTTTAATTTGTAGGAAATGTACATTTATCAATATTTAATTTATTTTGCAAACTCCCTAGCGCCTACGGAGCTTTATATAGGCCACATTTGCAACCTTGTGTAGTGTACTTTCATATTTAATTTCAACATTTCTTTGCTAGAAACTGCGTTGTGTGAGCGTACTTTTTTTATAAAATAAAATAAAATAATTAAAAACTTAAAAATGATTTGATAAAAACAAGAAAAATTAAAAGCTGTTTCTTGTATGCTGTTTACTATAGTTTTAAATATTGTTGACTAATAATAAGGTTGGGTCCACAGCCTAACAATTTTGTTAAATAGGCCTGCACGACTGCTTTGAAATGATGAAATTAAGTATTTTTTATTTGTGTTGTATATATTTATATTATATGGTGAATCAAAGCAGCTCAGTCATTCAACCCTGTTACCCAAAACAATATAAGATCAACTTTTTTATGCATTTATCAATATCCAACATTTTATGCAAACTTGACATTTTAATTGCTAAAATATTTACTTTCTTGTGAGTAAATGAACCTTTTTATTATCATTCAAAGATATTTATCTCCCGTAACACAAAACCTCAGTGTTCACGTGTTCTCACACGTGCGCTGTAAGTGATTTTCGGGAATGATGATGAAGATGGCAGGCCGAGACAGGTCATCGTTTTGCCATCACAGATATGAGCTGGTAAACAATATGAAGCGTGTTTTGTCCCAATCCATCCATGACTTACTGTTTTAAAGTCACGTGCGCTTTATAAACCCAATGCTACACTTGCCTTGTTTCCTCCGGACTTAACCTGATGCCGTTTATTGTTTGCATAAAGTATTTGACCTCCCTTTCCGCTCCAAACGCTGCTGTTGTGAAACGTAGATAAGACTGGAGCTGAATCATTAACAAATCAAAGTCTGGGTGCGGCCAGAGACGTCGAAGCAGGTCAACGGGTACACGTGAGGGGAAAATGATTCCACCTGTAAGAAAATATTTCTGGCTGAGCTGTCATACACAGAGTTAACAGGTGATAAACAAAGATGATCTTTGGATAATTATGTGACGGGTAAATCAAAGTGGTTTTTGTGTTAGTGTTTCCTTGTATGGCAATCACGTGTTTCCTTTTAAGAAGTGACTCATTTTAGAGAAATGATTCCTGCGAAGTTTATTACGACATACTGGCATATTTTACTGCTTAATATAAATGACAGAATGTTGTTTTTTTCTGAAAGTGCAAATGCAAGTTCCAGAGTGCTTAACTCTACGAAAAGTGTTTAATGTTTTTTTTCAATGTTCTGTGGCGTATGTTGAATACCAATATCTAAATTCACATAGAAACGGTATCATTCTGATACGAAATGCAAGCACATGTTTCAAATTTGGAAGTGACGGTGTGAAAATCTGCTTTGATATGAAAACCATCACAGCCTTCAGATCGGGAGGAAATTTGAGCCATTTTAAAATGAATCTAAAAATAGATCAACATCAGCAGCTGCCGTTTTGAATTTAAACCATATTAACAACACGGATGAGGAATGTAAGTCATTTAATACGGGAATAACATCCCATCGTCACAGGGTTCCACAGACACGTCTGTTACTTGCCCTTTGACCTTTACAGGAAGTTCAGAGCGCTCCAGTTGTTTGGTTGGGTTGCCGGAGCCCTGGGGCTCAATTTCAGTTCGGAAAGCAGGTGCTACTTTATTCTCAGAGCCACTGACATTATAAAATGTGTTTAAAAGCTTTCGGTATAGACCGACTCTGATCTGTATCCACGAGGTTTCAATGTGACCTTTGATCTACTTGACATATCAACACTCAATGTTAACACTCTGTGACAGCTGTAGGAGTGACACCTGCCCATTGCAACACCACGTATTCATAGAAGCGTAATACTTGATCTTAATCTTGATATGCCTGAGCCCCACAGCATCTGTTTAATAGTTTATTTCTCTGTAAACCTCTGTCGGTCCTGTTACATGGAGCACGAGGTCTTTTATCATCTTCCAGTACCTGACATGAGTCATAATGTATGGCTTCTTTAACATGTACACGCATGTTATCCGGCAATAATATTTCCAGTTAAACATACACTAGAACAACAAATGTTGCAAGCGCACAAAGAATTTCCGTATGGCAAAGAAAACGGAGATGTCGGCTTCCCCTAAATCATTTCTCGCTCCGTCGCCTTTTTTCAAATCCCCACAGGATATGAGTTGGACTCTGTAAACTTTGGACTATGCAGGCGGTGATGAAAGAGACAGATAAAGACCGTGAGAGAGGCGCTTTATCGCCAGCCCTGTGGTGAGTTTCAGCATAGTTTGGAAATCTCGGAGGTCTGCTTACGGCCAATTTACGTGCAGGGTTGCCAATAGGTTTTCCTACAAGAGTCCTCCGTCCAGATTCCATTGCACATTTCAGCTGGAGGAAAAACATCTTGTGGTTTTCTGTTATATCAATTCATGTTTCATTTCAGAGCGCTGAGTGTACGGCCCATGTGTGATGTTTTGGTTTTGCGGTCCGAATCGTTTCAACACGCGTTACTGTTTCCTGCAAGCGATGTGATAAATTAAAACAGTAGAAAATAAGATTGCACTGTAACGGTAACCCGTGGCTTCGGAAAGAAACAACTGAGATATGAAAGAGATTTTTTCAAAGCATTAATGAGATTAAATGGAAACATTTTCTCCTGAAAAAAGACGCGAAAAACTAGAGTTTCAGAAGAAATGTCACAAACTGAGCTCGGATTTGTCAAGTCTGCAATCAAAAGTCAATATTATTAAAAAACTCAATATGAAAACGTTTCTCATCACATCTACCCAAATCCAGATTTGCTTTTAATATTTTACCTCTACAATCTACATTAATTTGACAATAAAAGAAACACAACAGAACTCTTATCAGATCTCCTGAGCTATAAAAGAGCAACGTCGGCGCCATAAAATGTTCATCTGTCATTCCACGACATGCACTCTGACCTTATTTGTTTTTCTCTTCTTTCTTAGGTATTTTGTCGATGATTTCCTCTTCAATGGCTCTTTTGTCAGTTCTGTTTGCTAAGGCAGCAGTCATTATTACTGTTGCTTCATACTTGGGGTTTGCACAAATCTCTAATCTTAAATTCACAAAGAAAGGTGTGCTTCCTTTAACTTGACTTTTTTAAGCAATTTGACTTCTTTTGTTACCCGGCAGACAAAAAGTGGGCATACAAAAAGAGTGTTTATTTGCAAAAACCGATCCGACTCCGTTTTTGTTGTTTTTCATGAATCATGTTTTTATTGTGTTTGTTAGCTGTAGTTTTGTTTTTTATTACTTTATCGAAACAACCCAACTGCAGTTTGATTGACATCATTTGGAATGCGCAATAAAAAAACTTTTTTTTTTTAAACTGGTGTTATCTGTTTTTGCAAATGAACTTTGCATTTAGAAAACAAAATATGAGTCTGGTGAGTGTGGACACTTTTCTATCCCATGATGCCACGGGAGCTGCGCAACGGTCAAATTTCAAAAGTAAATCAAATAAATATAGCGGAAAACTTTAACGCGGACATCCGATTTTAATGTAAGTGCCAATAAATGAATTTCTCGTGACTAAATTATGTTTTTATATACGCTCACGTATAGGTTGTCAAAGAGCATACGGGTCACATGACCATAAAACATGGCGGACGCAGTATGTCCGAAATGTATTCGTACTACACCCACTCATACTATATAGAACGTACTGTTTTAACGCCCGATAGGTAACTTGGGTACTTATTCAAATTCAGTACGTACACTGTAAAACCAAATGCTCAAAATAATCAAACAGATTAAGTAATGTAAACTTAATTTCATAAAAAAGTTATACTTACTTCATTATTTTAAGTTCCTGAAACACACTTTTACTTTTAAGTAAAGTATAATGATTATTTTTAATTAACTTGAAGTTTTGACTAAAACTAAAAAAATATGATTTTCTCCTTGTTCTATTTAGTTAATTTGAACATGTTAATTCAACACAATTGGTCGAGAATAATTTCCAATTCCCAGCATGCTTTGCGTCAGATTGCATTAGGAGAATACATTTGAAAGAAAATGAATATTTGATGTGTTTTTCAGTAAAGTTAAAGACTTGTTAGTGTTTAATGTTCACTTATCTTAGATATTTAGAAGAGTTTGACATATTTTTCAGTTTTGTGGTTACCATTGTTCAGAAGAGTGGTACATGTGCTTAGGCTGTGGGAGGTTAAAGCAAGGCTATGATGTGAATTGCAACATTCAATGAGCATTAACTGTACTAATAATTAACCAGTACTAAAATGTCTCTCATCTTACTTGCTCATTGTATTTTGATTTACATGCAGTAAGTCTGTATTGAACTCATGTATGACAACAAAAAAGTACCAATAAGACTAATAAATGTCGAGTTTAGTTAACATAAAATTACAGACAAAATTTTGTCATTTCAACTTAATTAATTTAAGTAAATTTGAATAAGAAAAGTAAGTTATTTTAGTAATTTTAACGTTATTCTTTTTAATAACGTTTAGTTAAGCTTACTAAATTGAATCAAGGCAACGAGTTTGCACAATTGCATTAAGTAAAGTGAACAAATTAGTTTTTACAGTGTATGCGATTTCGGACGCAGCCTTGGTTAATAGGTATCAACGTAGAAAACCCTAGCAACCACCCATAACACCCTGTAAACCATATAGCAACGTTCTAACAACCTCACTGAATAACACCAGCATAGCATCAATCTGCCAAGTGCCCATTTAATAATTTTGGTGATTGTTTTTTTACATAAGCTAGCAGCACTTTTCTGCACCAAATGTACCGATCTAGTTGCTTTCACGTTTAAGAGTTCAATATCTTCTCACAGATAAGTGTCAACAATGCAGCGTTACAGATAACAAGTGCACAAGGAACAACAGACATTTGTTGTCTTTCGCAGAAAAATGTTTGCATCGATGCTCTCTAGGATTCTAAGAAAAATGGTTTCGGTTATTTGAGAGAGAGAGAGAGAGAGAGAACACAGTTCAGCCGAAATGCCCATGTCTGCACAACGCTTAGCCCCGCCCTCTTCCTCCCGAGCTCGTATATGACTGGCTGCCCTCTCGTTGCCATGACGAGCGGGTTCACTCAAGGTCTGTGTTTGCAGGGAGGAGGTGATAGGGCAGAATGGGAGGAGCTGACCTACATTCTGCTGAACCCTGTGAGCTGCGTAGTAGCTATTGAACAAAACCATTCAGCATGTCACATTTTTACAGACGTTTATATATGCGCAGGGCGTGGTCCAGCTTTTTGGACGGCTCTTTGAAACGGCAACAGCCGTCCAAATGAAACATGTACAACATATTGATCAAATGACCGATGGAGGGCAATGCGTGCATCTGAAAATCATAACACGTAAAGGAAATGAAAACTGTTTGGATGCATCACATAAAATAAGAAAACGATCGAGTTATAAATGTTAAGTGCTTGTTTAAACAAACAACATTGTAAAATGTCAACCTCTTCCTTAAGAACTCTGTTGAAGTGCTGGAGTTTATGATGTTGTTAAAGTATTACAGATATGATCGTGGAAAGGTGCGGTTGTAATCTTAAAGAGTGATTTCCACCTAATCTGACCCTTTAAAAACACTCGTCGCTATTGTATTAAGGTTGATTCATTCATAGTTTCAGATGACATTTCATCAGATATGAAATTATTTTATAGGCTACGCTGTAAAAAAGCACTTTTTCTCCCAAAAGCGACGTGAAGTGCATTCAATACAGTTATTTGTCAGCATGCGTGTTCAACCCATGACTTTTGCTTCACCCACATAAGACCTGTTACTATTCTTTAAAGTTACATGTAATATATTACAAATATATCCGTGCAGGATTCCACACGCAGTTCCAAAGAGTATTACCAGAAAATGAGTCAAGCTTGCACAACAGGGTGTCAGGTTATAAAGCCAGGGTGTTACAAAAGCACGGGTAAATGCCAAAGCCATTAAGCTTTCCTTTCTCCGGCCACGCTCCTCTAGGCTCACATGGGCCGCCTGACCTAATTTCAGGCTACAAATAGAAAAATGACAACAAAAACAACAGCTGGAGCGGACCGCGTAGAGCGAACGCACATTCGCGTGGGCACGGATCCAGCTAGACTGTTGAAAAGCGGATCTGTGCTCCCTGAGAAAACAGCGGGCGTAGAAAAACGCACCATGAGAGGCTTGCGTTACTGCACATGTTGTGCAGTCTGTCTGTGCGTCGTGCATTTGACACAGCTTCTCATTTATTTCATGAGAAAAACCAACAGGAAACATTACAGAATGACCAATGGTTTCCATCAATACCGTTGTGAATTAATAGCATTTTCCATTTACACCATTACAAACATTCTTGTTTGTAGTGTGTTTTGGGCATTATTCCAGTAGGATGCCAGAGAACACCCAACCGACAGAATCCATCATGTACCACTAGACACAGTTTTCATTAAAACTGGTTTATAGCTTGGACATTTGTGTTTGCTTAAATAGTTCAAATAAATGCGCTTGTAATAATTGTTTGTAACAAAGTTTTGGAGGTAACCACGAACAAACATCCAGCCAAAAATGGTTCTTGTGTGAAGAACATTTGTATATCTGCAAATATTTAAACGATTGAGCTTTAAAATATTATTATTTATGATTATGATGTGATTTATATGATTAACTTTAAGATACGACCATTCTTTAATCTGAGCTTTGATGATCATTTAGATGGGAAAAACAGAAGGTACGGAGAGATTTCAGCTTTTAAACTAAAGCAGGAAGAGATATAGTCTCATGCGCTATTGTGAATTAAACACACAACCCAATTCTCTGTGTTATTAAACTCATATTTCTTACACTTATCCTCTCTGACACATGGCCTTCTGTCTTTTCTCTGTACTTTCTATTAATGTAGCTGTGCTTGCATAATGGAAAAAAACAGTTTGTGTTATTTATAGGCCAGTGTCCAGCTGAGGCTGCGTGCAGTGTCTTTGTTCCAAACCCTGGTGATGTGACTTTGCATTAACACATCACCAAACAGGTCGTTATGGTCGCAGATATATTAACTGCATTTCTTATTACCAACATATACACTGTTGCTGTTATATTTGCTGTAGGCCTGTACTGTATTAACTGATAAGATTTTACTATTGTGTTATTTAATTAGCAAGTAGTTTACTGTTGCTGCAGACAGCTGCAAAGTTTCATAATTCTGTGAATCTAATGCTTTTGGAAGATGGAAAGATTGTTGAAGTGTAAAATTTCTCTGTTTGCAATGATTGTGTTGTGAGAGGTGGAATGATGCTGTAGTGTGTTGTAACTCTCGAAGTTAAATTTATGAAATTAAAATGATTTTTTTTATTGTATTGCTATTGATTTTGTTGTTTATATATTACATATTCATACAGATAATAAAATAAGCACAATCTTGCAATAGTGTAATACAAAAGCAAAAAATACTTATAATGAGCAAGTTGGTATATTTTGTGTATATATTTTATGGAATATTATATGTTGGTATATTTTGTGGTAAAAACAGTGACCGTTTTGTCTTAACTTACTTGAAAGTTACGGAAAACACTTTAGTTTAATGTAATGCAGATACATTTGATTTGTCAATGTAATATAGGAAAATCACATTTGTTTAATGTAGTAATTCAGTTTTATTACACCCAACAGACATAATTAGATATAGTTATATCAATGTAATACTTTTATGTGGAAACTTTGCCACACAAATAAATTACGTTCAACTAATGAGGTTTTTTATGAACATGATTATATATAGTTATAGAAATGTAGAACTTCTGCATGGAAATTTGCCACATGATTAAATTACATTTAACTAATGAGGTTTTTTATTACTCTATGAACATGATTATATATAGTTATAGAAATGTACAAATTTCATGTCGAAATTTGCCACATGAATAAATTACGTTCAACTGATGAGACATTTTCGGACTCAACAAACATGATTAGATACAATTATATTAATGTGCAAATTGTATGTGGAAATTTGCCACATGAATAAATTACGTTCAACGGATGAGACATTTTTTTGAGTGACACAGCACACAATTATTTATGCACGTGCATTTTTTTTATACAGCCCTGGAAAAAAAATAAGACTCCATTTTAATTTTTATATTTAATCAACATTTCTAGATGTATTGTGGTCATTCCAGTCCTGTGTCTGTTGTATTTGAACAAAATCAAACCTCAGGAGTGACAAAGTCATCCAACAGCAAGGTGAAAGACAAGTGATGAAAATCCAGGTTATCACATAAACAATAGTTCTTGAACTTTTCCTAAATACATGCACAAATATTACTGTTGTTTTGGTTAGAAAGGAAAATGTACTCGTTTTCTTTGCAGTATTTGAGGTCTAAAAAATTTCAGAGCATCTTTTCTGTTATTTTCACCTGTTTCTCCAGTTTTCATTTTCTGCAAATTAATGCAAATAGAAACAATATTTTTATTTGAAATTTGGGAGAAATATTGTTAGTAGTTAGTTAGATCATTTGACCTAAACTCATACCGACAAATAGTACATTCAGAAAACAGAAAATCATTTTGAAATGGTCTCATAATATTTCCCGTGGCTGTATTTCAAATCTAATATTGTACATTTAATTCTTCATGTCTTGAAAGTCGTGCCTATGTTGTGTGATATAAGGTTTTGAGACTCAGATATTGTGCTGAAAACTTTAAGACTTTTCATGTCTCTGTTTTTAATATCTGACACATTCGGACCATAATAATAGTTGCTCTAAGCTGCAGTGTGTCATATCAGGTGAATGAATCTGTTTTTCCACTGTGCCATTAAAAATGAATCAAACGTTGAATAATAAAATTAAAGCTGCTCTGGATGGGGTCTTACTTTTGCTTGTCCACAAACGTTAGCCGAAACAACAAAAGTAAAAAAAATCCCTGCTTACACTAACATTGTCATACATTTTGTAATATGTACTATGACAACACCGTGTTTATTTCTTTCTTTCATTCTAGTAGCATAGCACACATCAAAGTACTATGAGCTACCATCGACATATGACACGTACTGGATGCATTTCGCAGACATTTTTCTCCACAGCCCAAAAGTTTTATTTACATTTAGCTTTATGTACTTTAATTGAAAATGCAGGCATGGGCAAATGGTGCTAAAGCTTGTGATGGAGAGCTTACGGCAGGCCAAAACAAGCTGCGCGATATTTCCGTTCTGCAGTCACACAAACACACGCAGCAGAGGACTGATCCACTGACCTCACGCTCTCAGCAGACCGAAATAAACCCGGTAACACGAGAGGCCTGTTTTCCCTCAGCTCACCCGGAGCTTTCCTCCACACAGCCGGCCATGTTTCCCTTCTGTTTTCTGTTTTTCTCAAAATACTCTCAATTCTCTGTCCATTAACCACCATCATTCCCTTCCTCTCTCTCTCTTTCCTCTCTTCTCTCCAGCTGACCTACTTTTCAACTGACCTGTTTATGCGCTTCTGCCCTCCAATCACATAAGAGGGAAAATGGAAAACAAAGCAGAATTCACTGAAGCCTCTGCTACTGGTGCTGTTGTTGTTAACTATAATAATGTAAATACAGCCGTGGAAAAAGTTAAGAAACCATTTCAAAATTATTTTCAGTTTTTCCTGAATTTGCTAGTTATGTGTTTATAGGTGAAATTCTCGTTTTTGTTTCATTCTGTGAACTACTAACAACATATCTCCGAAATTTCAAACAAAAATATTTGTTCTATTTGAATTTATTTGCAGAAAATGAAAACGGGAGAAACATGTGAGAATAACAGAAAAGATGTTTTTTCAGACCTCAAATACTGCAAAGAAAACAAGTTCATATTCACTTTTAACCAACGCAACAGTAATATTTCTACACAGGAAAATGTCATTTTTTTGTGATGAGCTTAAATTGTATCACAGTTTTCATGTGTCTTGTCACGCTGTCAGTCTTTCACATTGCTGTTGGATGACTTTTGTCACTCCCGAGGTTTGATTTTGTATGAAATTCGACACAATACATTTAGAAACGATGAGTAAATGAACATTTGGAATAGTCTCTTCTTTTTTTCCGCGGCTGTATGTTTAACGGTGTACATTTAGTGTTATTGCTGTCTAGTGGGATTTTATGTTGAGGGTAAAGTGTATCTAAAACAAAAAATGACCAAAATGTATTCGTTTTGGAGTCATGATGTAGTGACATGATGGGGACATTCTATTTTTGAGAAAATATTTTGCATTTTCACACTTTCAAATAAACATAATTTACTATGATTTACCAAACATTTCCCCACAGGGTCAAATTTGTTACTAGTATTTATTACAACAGTTGTACACACAAATGGAATCTGTGTCTCTGTCCGTTTTCTTTTTTCTTCTTTCTTTAAGACAAATTAATTTCAAATAGTAATAGCTCTTATGTGCGTTTGTGACCTGTGTGTGTGTGTGTGTGTGTGTGTGTGTGTGTCTCTCTCTCTCTCACGGTCTGCCCTCAAACACAGATTGTGTAACATCCTCCATGTTGAAATTGTTGTAATGAGAACAAAGGGATTCCGTTTTTCACACGCACAACAGATTCAAAGAAATCATTTCACATAGACGGGTTTAGCTCGATCGGGCGGATATCTTTAGACTTAGATCTCACTAGCACTTGACTAAACGAAACGAAATCTTGATCCTGTAAACAAATCAAGCGCATACTCTCTGAAAAGTTTGAGGGAAAACACTTTCTACTCCCGGCTTCATTTCTCACCCTGTATATGGATTAGATGTTAAAACCAAAACCTGAAATCTATCTGCTGACCTCTGCATGTCCTCGCCTGCAGGCCAGACTCTTACATGGACGTCTGAACAGCGAGTTCACAGTTACAAGAAAAATAAGGGTTTTGTAATTGTATTGTATTGTAGAAACTGAAAGACACAGATCGCTCGGATCCTGTTTGACGGCATTGCTCGAGTATCTTTGTTTATGCAACTCAAATACACACCTTGCTGATTGACATCTAACATTGTCTTTAAACGGTACGTGTGCGCCTGCATGAATGACCTTTATGTAAGTATCATTTCGCCGAACATGGCGATGTTTCATGTTAATAAACAGCACAGCTAGTAACTAGGCCAGTGTTGCATAAGCGCTGTAAGCCCGCGGTAAAGCTGGATAGATGTGTGTTAGTGTGTTAGTATCTCATGATTGGTCAGATCAACACATCCAAAGCCCTTGTCATTTTATGAGATTAGTTCAACAACAGAGTTAAGATGTTTTGATGGTTCTGTGAAACTGCTGCGTTTTCTTTTAAGCGGTCTCGACTTCAGTGGAATCCTATTAGAACGCAATTCAAAGCTTCTCAGAGAGGTTTACGATCTGTAAATGGGTCGTTGACAGACTAATATATAAATTTGTCCTATATGGTACGACGGCAAAAATTTTGAAAACACAAAAAACAATGAAGATAAATCTCTCTTTATTAAATCTCTCTGCTATTTTATACGATAAATATAGATATTAAACGGTCATATGGCGCGAATACGTGTTTTTCTGTGGTGTGTTATAAGTTGCTCATGCATGTATTAGACACGTAAAATTACAAAAATGAAAGTGTGGGAACAAAAGATGCATTCTATCTAAAAGTGAATGCTCACCCAGACCTGCCTGAAACGCCTCGTGTAACCACACCCCCACAAATCTACATCAGTTGGTGGTATGATTTGACTAAGACCGCCCAAATGTATATGCAAGTAAGGTGGGCGCACCTGTCAGTACAATTGAAGAGGAACCTGATGTTCCAAATATGGTAAGAGGCGTTACATTTCTGTCACACGCTTGCAGTATTCGACCAATCACTACGCACTGGTTAACTGCCCAATCATAGCACACCTCGCTTTTCAGAGCGATGAGTTTTGTAAAAAAATCTGCGCGTTTCAGAGAGGCGGAGCAAAGAGGAGATACAAACATGCACGGTATGTGGAAAATACAACGTTTTTGAACCTTAAATCGTGTATACACATTGCATTACATCTAAAACAGACGATAACATTAGTTTTAGCCATGTCATATGACCCCTTTAATAATATGAAACAACGTAATATTAACAGTTTGTTTTCTAAATTTTGCTGTGTCACACCATAGGATTTATTCATTACTACCTAAATTAATCTCACAGATTAAATTAAGTTTTTTTTCAATAACTGCTAAACACATAGGCTTTATATATTTGTTTGGTTATATAACAATTTAATTTATGTTAATGTTCAATAATATTGCTATTTCATTGTATATCAACTGTATTGAATTAAATTAAAACTACTGAATGGATGCCTAGCCAACGTTAATAACACGCATAACATTTATGTTGTTGCTGATAAAACTGTTTTATTTTTGTTGTTTTTTCTTTTTTTTACATTTGAATGTCAGTGAGAAGAAAAATGAAAACGAGATGTCATTCTGCATATACACTAGGCATAAATTATGCTCATCTTTGGTAGCTCCTTCAAAGGCATCTTGAGTAAAACAGCCTTATATTTAGCAAAGCAACATACAAAAGCAACCCGTTTTGAAAAGCACAGAAGTAAAGAACGACAATAAACAAATGCATGAAAATTTCAACATCATTTTATTATTTTTTTGTTTTTTTTTAAATGCACCCAAAGCTACCACTGAAAATTAGTGTTTTTACAATATGCATCCTTTTGAAAACAGAGCAGCAGAACCGGCGGTGTCACTCACAGTCCACACGAGAACACCGAAATAAGCCTTGCTCACATTTCTGTACATATTTTTTTTTGTTTGTTAAAAAAACATCAAACATCACTCATTTTGAAACACACTGAAATGGCAAAGTTGTAGTGACATCGTAATGAGCAATAACACAATCGCAGTAAACAGGAAGTAAAGATGATGCTAGTGATAAACAGGACAACACGTGGCCCCCAAACAGTTCAAAAACACAACACAGTGTCGTGAGGAAATATTTTACAATTATACACAAGTGCCATAAATTAATCTGACAAATATTAAAAGGGGTTTGTGATTCTAAATCGAGCCACACATGAAGGACTTATAGACCTCTTTTAGCATGAAAAACATGTAGTTTCTGACTAGAGAAGAATCTCTGTTATTCTGTGGAAAGTCTGGAAAACAAATTTGGTTTCTCATCTATAGATGCTATAGAAATATATATATATTTCTCTAAAACAAGTGATGAAGTGACGTTTTTACATCAGTGCATGTCTAAGGAAAAAAATTAATAGGGTGGCTACATATAAAGGCAACTGAATACACATTTTTCGTGGGTTTTAAAGGGTTAAACATTATCTGGGGGAGGACTTCTTTTTCAATAATACACCAAGTAGTGTTTGCGGACCAGACATTTCAGTGAGCAACAACCACAAACTGTTTGTGTTACTATAACATGAAGCTAACACCGACCTGCTAATGTATCTGTAAAGGCTTCGGGGCATTTTGTCATTTTCCTACAAAATGAGAGTTTCTAAAAAACGTATCCGATAGCAAGTTTTAAAAGTAAAAAAGACTTTATATTAAGTGGCATTTCAAACAGCAAACACACTGAGATGGAGACTTAACATTATACATCTTAACATTAAACTACACAGTATTTACGACAATGACATATTCATTAGTATCTGAACGCTGTTCATTTTATGTAATCTTTTTGTTTTCGTCCTAAAAATATATTCATATATATTATGTCACTTTTTATACAAACAAATCGAGTGCTCAAACAAGAAAAAAGTTGCTGACGTTTGAGGGAACTAGGCTGGGTTGTTGAATGTGGGTACAGACGTGGAGGTAGGGAACGAAGAGAGGTATGAACACAAATAACCATGTATCTTTGGTCAAGGAAGTGTTCCCTGAATCTTCCGGCATTTGGTATGCTTAAAGATGGTGAAAAGCCAATTTACCAAGGGTGTAACAGTGGCCACAAACTATAAATGGGGCACTTAGAGTCATCTATTTACAAAGAAGAATAGATAAGGGTAGATATTGCTGTTGAATTTACAATGTCTGTGACATCTTGCTGTAGCACTAGAAACATACGATCAAAAGCATTACATCCGATTTCATTTATTTGTAAAAGTGCCACAGTAACCTTAAACAGAAGAACAAACAAACAAATCAAATCAAACCAAGTAGATCTATACATTATAATACACAGCATCAGGTTTTGTCCTAATGTCCAGTTCTGTCATCCCTGGGCATTCAAACAGGGTATGGGTAAAGGGTCAAAGCAGGACCTCAAGATGAAAAAAAACTGTGTTTTTATAGTTCATTGAATGTCCCTGCAAGTCTCGCTTCCGTTCAGTCGTGTCTCTGGTTACAACTGTTACGCGTGCTGGAATCCTTCTTTCCGCATTCGATCCTTCCTCTCTCTGTTGAGGTGACCTGCTTGCAAAACCCTTCGATTGACCTGCTGTCTTTTTCTCTGTCGACGTGTTGCTGGTGGCCAGATTGAGACAGGTCCAAGTAGGGGTGCTGAGGTAACGTATGGACGTTGGTGGGTGGTGTCGTCGGCATGTCTTGGGATGCCGTCCTGCCGTTCCCCTGAGCTCTGTGCTTGAGTCTCAGTTTGTGGGGTAGGGCTGTGCCTCTGATTTCTCCGTCTTTGCACTGGCTCGTTGAGCTTTGGGTCATGAATACATGAGGGTGGTAGATGCCGGTATCAGAGCAAGAAGATGAGGGGGACTCTTCATCATCAGTGGAGCCCTCTTTATCAGAGCTACGGGGATCCCCGTCACTTGAGGAAGTGTCCTTGCCTGAGTGCGGATGGTAGTAGCTTTCTTGTCTCAAGCCTCCTTCAAAGGTCAACACCGGTGGCTCGTCGTCCTCCAAGGTGCCGTTAGATTGACGGTACATCTGTGTTTCATCGACCTCCGCTGGTGTTAGCAGAAGGTCTGGGGCAGATGCATCGACCCTGTGGCTCGGTTGCTGGACGATGTAAGACTTCCTTTTGACCGCTTCGTCATCTGCATAGTCAAAAGGAGGAGAGTCCAGAGTCTTCCTCTCCAAATGCTTGGTCACTTCTGCCAAGATTGTAGGACTTCCGGTTCGTCCCTCCGTAGGCTGAGAAAGATGCTGCTGTTGCTTGCGAGTTAGTTCCTGGGTCCCTTGATTTTCCACAGGAAACGAGGCACTGCTGGAACGGTATAGGATGACACTTCTTTGCGCTGGCTGAGGGATGACGGGACTTACAATCGCCTCGTGGCGGTGTATCTGTTGGTTGATGGGATAACTTGGTTCGAAAGTTTGCTGGTGATGTACTGCAGGCAACCTGGGATGAATGTTGAACATGAGCTGTGTGGTGCTGCAATCCACAATGTCCATTTCTAGTCCTCGTTCCTGCTTGATTTTGTAAGCCATTGGCTCTGGGCTGTCTCGCGAGGAGCTGTCAGACATATCCGACAGGGACCCCCGCGGAGAGTATTTCACCATGTTGACGTGGCCCTCCCCTCGAACAGACTGCTCGGTTTCAGAAGAATCAGAGTTCAGCATCATCTGAGAAACACTGTAGTTATTGGGGTAAAAGTGATTGGGGGTCGGGGAAGATGTTGAGCTGCCTCCTGTTGCACCAATCTGCTGACTCTTTTCCACGTAGGAGGCCGTGCTAATGAGGCCGAACCTGAGCTTAAGTTGTAAAAGCTCTGTTTTTAGGCGAACGTTCTCGTCATTTAGCGCCATAACTCTGGTCTCCAGGACCATGTCGTTGATGCGCCGCTTCTCCCGGGAACGCTTGGCCGCCTCGTTGTTCTTGCGTCGCTTTTCCCAGTAGGACGCATCTTTCTTCTCGTCCGAGATGAATTCGCGTTTGCGTCGGCAGCTCATGTTCGGCTTTGGTTTGTGAATGCGACCCTGGCGAGGGTTGATTTGGGGTGAATGGAGAAGGTCGCTGTAGGGTGGAAAGCCGTCCGAGTTTTCAGATATTGTGCTCGTGCTTGGGGAGATTTGTATGTTTAAACTTTCCATTGTTCCCCGATGGGAGCCAGTTTCCGGATCTTGGCTACACCGCCGGTAACAAAAAAAGAATGAAAAGCAGGGATGGGGTGAAGGGGAAAGATGTGTACAAGAAACCTGATAAGATAAGTATGGTAGTCTTGAACTTTTCGACTAAGTAGCCGGATCAGCAAAAACTTGATGAGGTACTGTAGTTCCAGGAAAGCTGAACCTCATTGATTTTATTGATAAGTGTCTCGGGCTAAAAACAAACTCAGTTTGTAAAGTTTGTCTTAAACTTTGGCTGTGTCCGACTGATTCAAAATCCCAAAGAAGTGAAACAGAGAGGCAAAAATCCTGAAGTATGCAGAAGGTGGCTACTTCTTTTAGAGGACTCTGTGCCCTTTTGTTTGTTTTCAGTTTATTCCTTGGCTCTCCTAAACTGACCAGGATGCGTCCCAGTGCCTAGGGCTTCTTGGAGGATATAGGTCACTCTGTCTGCCGTGGCCCGTGAGTCTCTTGGTCAGAAAAGCTGACGTTCTCTCCGGCTTCAGTCGGTCGTTTGATGAAAGGCTGCAAACATAAAAGAGAAGAGACAGAATGGTTAATCCTCCAGATTTAAACCAATTCACAGTTTGCCTGCAGGCACTTCAAAGAAATCACTAAATGTGTTGATTTTTGTGCATTTTGTCTATTTTTAATCTTTAATCTAATCTTTAATCATGCTTCTTCGGGGATATTCGGAAGTGGAGTGTTCAGCTATGAGTTTATTTCCCCCCGCCTCATCTACTCAACCCTGACAGCCACTGAATGTTTTTCCGTTCCCCGGCAACCCCCGTCTGACTTCCTAACCCTGCCATTGATTTGTCTGTCTGTAACCCTTGACCTTAACTGTCTGACTAGACTTTGGCACTGGTGATCTTGTGATGCAAAGGAAGTTAAGAACAATGTTTTTAAAAACACCAGTGATGACTTTTCATTTATGTTTAACCGTTGTACAGAATTCCCTCACAGGACACGTATGGTAAACATCAGCAATGAGCACATTATTTGCTTTGACGTTTTGAAACATTAGCCTGCATTACATCATCCGAGCTGTAGAGAACCAGTACAACAAGGGTTTCGTCTTTTAAGGGATGAACATTAGAACACATCCTCTCTTCTGTCGAGATTAAACGGTCTGGCGCACAATGGGGCCCCCTGTGAGGGTCTGGGGATCATATTCCAAAACAGAAACGGCTGAAAAAAGCCGATTTCTTAGAATAATTATTCTCTGAGGTAAATTATCCTTTAACTGAAGACTAAAATGACAAGAAAACCTTATTATCATAAACTGAGGTCAAGTAAAAGCCAAATAGTGCGTTTGAGGTAAGGTCTTTCGGAATTAGGGAAAAATGGGGAACATTCGATTAGTGCAAGGTAAGATGAAGGGGTGGTAAAAGCCATCGAATAGAAAAGTAGAGATGATTAATGTGAGCCGATTCTACATTATTATCTATTATGACCTAAACTGTCTGAATGTCAACTTTTCAGTTTCGTCACTTTTTAGTTTGCACGTCAATCTGGCTGCAACATCTGATCCCATTCTCCATAGCTAGTAGGTGGGCTCAGGCGACAGATGGGATCCTAAATAAGATCCCAGTAAAAATTAGCTCCTAAATTTAATTCGGATCTCGCTATATTTAATATGCGCTCTAGAATACCATACACTAATAATACGCTCATAAATCATAAGGCAACCATTACAAAAATAATCCGTGCATGATGCTTCCAAAAGAGGAACAACCTATCAATGGCCTACTTTATAGCTGATGCTACAAAAATGGGATCAGAGATTTGAATAATTACACACTTCACAAAGCCTTTGAGACTCAATAGTTCAGACTACATTTGCCTTTGTCATAACATTAACGTTTAGTCATTGTTAGCGTTAAACATGTAAAATGGCACCATGACCACATCTGTAGCACTGAATATGACATCTGCATTAGAAATTCCCAGCGTGACTAATCCTTCAGCCATGATGTGGGCATCTGAAACGAGTCAGGATCGTATATGTAGATGAACGCAGTGTAATCCGATAATCTGCCTGTCCTATATATGGGTTACGGCGCCGTTATCCACGGACATCTGAGGAAACATTACGTAACTAGACAGCTGACGGCTTCCATCAATACTTTCTGCTCTGTTCTGGTTTAGCCTGTGAGTGCAAAATACGTATGATACACTAAGAAGAGGGTCATATAATAAAAAACAAAGAAGGGATGTTGAACGGGTAGGAGCAGGGGGTGCACAAAAAATGAAGCACACGAGACTCCCTCCCTGACCCACTGACCCAAAAACTGGGCAGCTCCAACAATACAGCCTGGCTCCTCTCCTCGGTGCTCAGATGTAGGTCAGGAGTGCAACAGGCATCATGAGAGAGGTTTGGGGAATTATGCTTGCTAAGAATAGAGCGCCAAGCGATGGATTGAGGATAAAAGAAATGAGAGATGGTAGAAAAAATAGGAACCTATCTATCTATCCATCCGTCCATCCACACAAGGATTTTTCAAAATAATGTGAGATGCAAATAATAGTCAGTGGGCGAGTTACTTTGCTTCTCGACCACACCCATTAGTCACTAAAACCGCATTTATCTACTTGCATTAGTAACAATGCAACTAATAATCAAAGTCATAGCATTGAGACGCCAAAGCATTTAGACATGACACACCTGCTTGTCCGTTATTCAAAGGTGCATGTGATGTATGGATTAATTCCTTTAAATAATAAACTTCATTGAATGGTTTGTCATTACCTAAGCTCGAAATTACAACGGGCCAGTAAAACTCGCTTTCACTCACGCTATATAGGACACGGTCAGCTCTCGCAGGGGAAAAAATAGCCCGTCTGGCCCACTGCAGTTTTGAGTTGGGCGAGGCCTGGAAACTGTAATTCAGCTGAAATCTTTCGTGAGCTGTTTCAGTAATGGAAACAATGGGAAAAGGCGGGGGCGCTGGATTTCATTGCGGCCATGTAATTGACCCTGGGGCAGAATGTAATATTCGGCACGTGGGCTGGAGGGGGGGTGCTTTTTTCCCTCTGGATTCCACGTCTGGGTTTGTCTCCTCCTGTTGGGAGAGGGGCAGGCCTTGGGCAGGCAGGCGGAGTTCCAGTCAAACTCCTTCTATAAACACACTCATATCATCCTTCAAAAAAAAAAAAAGAACGCTCTGACCAAGTCCATGTGTTTCTCCAGTCACATGTGCTCTCTTGCCCTACTAAACCAAACGGTAATGCGCCTCTCCCTTTAGCCACATCGACAAAGTAATCACTCGCCTCCTCCCTAATTTTCCTACATCACGAAAGATGGAGAAGTTTACTGAGTGAATATCCACAGACGTGTATATTTCCTCAGAGAAGCACTGAAATCGCAAACACCGTAAAACGACGAAGCTGCAATTGAGTTTCATTTTCATTGATGATAAAAACAAATCTGCACTGTTATAATACAAAGAATATAATCACTATCAATGTTTATTTATTCTTGTGGTCTTGTTGTTGATGCACTACCCACAACACAAGACTGGCAGAATGTTTTTCTTTGTCAAAGCAGGGTGTGTTTTCCCAGGTCTGTGACCTACATTCGGCGCTGGAACAGCATGCACGCAGATCACATGATGCCCCTCTGATGTTGTTAAGACCCCGGGTTCCTTTTATTTGCAACTTCTCCTTTATTAGCCTTATGCAACCAACTCAGTGAGTGGCACGACTCCATAACGTCAAAAGAAAACCACGAAGCAATCTCGCATCCACATATTTCAGGCTATATGCATGCCTACAGTAGTAAAGGTAGGAAGTCTATCTTCTGATTCACTTTCTCTCAAATCCTGCAGTGCGTCGTTGCACATTTCCCTTATCTGTGAGATTGTGTGGTGAAACAACATGTTACATCATAGCGAGATACCATCAATAAAACACTACCTCACCCTTTTCCTGTTACTATAAGAACCATCGTTAAAGCTCTATGTAAGAACCATACCTGTTCTATTATGATCAGCAAAATAATTATTATATAAAATGATAGAAAATATATGTACTTTTAACAAACCTATAGGCCAGCCTTATGGGAGTATCACTTAAAGCACTATAATGCAAATAACACTATATATATACTGTATATACTATACTTTATACTTGTAATATGAATGCAAAATGTTTCTAGATGTAAATTACAATGTTTCAACAAGTAAAGATGATATGCTTAGAAAAAGTTCATTGACATCTATTCTCGCCTGTACACATGCATTTTACACACTAACGCACAGCTTCCCATTTAACTTTGAAATACAATACGATACCAAAACAATAGTGTTGTTTAGGCTATATAAAGTTTTGCTGAATCATCAGGATGTATATCAACCTGAAAACATAAACATATTGCATTGCATTTTTCAGGTTACCACAGCAGGAAAGGGTTAACAGATTTGATTCGCGTACGTAAACACCCGCGTTAACCTTTACCTAAAGCACGGCTGCGCGTGACTGCGAGAAGCGTGTCGGCAAGTTAAACCTCATAACCCAACTGCACTTAACACTTTAGAGTAACGTTTTTTAGTGACGCATTGACAAACCTTGTTTAAAACTTAACAATCAACCAATAAATATAAATAAATAAAAGTTGAAATGAATATTTTAAATGTCTGTAATGTGCCGTTCTATATAATGCAAACGTTTTGGTGGTCTTGACAAGTGTGTGAAACGTTTTCGCAACTGCATTGGAAAAACGCATTGCATTATATAGCCTACATACATAACATTCATGTTGATAACAAAAATCACAGCTCTTACACGTGGCGTACATGCAAACACCTAATACAAATACGGACATATACCGTGAACTTGTTTACATGCAGGTCGCATAAAAACATTATGGTCATCTCTTGTCCATGTTAAATTGTTCCGTGATGTTCTCTCACCAGATCAGCCTCACCTCAACACTAAAAACATGCATACTGAGCCACATCCCAACCTGTAATGGCCATGCGTAATGCCCCAAAACATAGTGCTAACGCATTTCCATTGTAGTCACCTCACCTGATTTTAATGCTCTATAATTGCATCTATTACACGTGCAAACATTCCGCCAGATCCCAAAAGCAACCTTTAATAGTATTTGGCTTTTACCCCTGGTTCGTGTGCGCGTCAAGAAGTAGCCAAGCAAAGACGCAAACGTACCGTTTGAGTGTATCCAATATATCTGGCGTCCGTGGGCTTGAATTACTCTCGTGGACCCTTTGTATAAGCCTCGGTGGTTGGGATAAAACAGGCAAAGTGATTCGCGGTGGCTGATTTTTACGCGTGGATTGCGCAGCCCGTGCGCGTTTGCCCTGATTCCTTGTGTTTTGTTGGCGAGGCGCTACAATATCCTGCCGCTCGCTCCTTCTGTTTAGAAATGTATGTTAGTAGGTCAGCAGTTGCATAACAGGACGCTTCGGGTGCCTTGTCACGTTTTGTTTCTCTCATTTGCCCCCACCCACCCACCTCTGTGCCTTCCTCCGTCCCTCCCTCTCTCCGTCCGAAAGCGTTTGGCGACGCGAGCGCATAACTGGGAGGGATCAGGCTACGGGCCAGACCCACTCAGATGTAGGACGGAGATATTCGTAATTGGGTTACTGTAGGGATGTAGACAGAGACTGTTATGCCTTCAACAGACTATATTAAGATGCTTAAATGATGGAGCTGGAGCCGTGACAAAAAAATATAAAATGTTTAAATATATTGCGCATTAAGACTTGATGTGATCTAAACGTTTAGAAATTATCACTATAAGCTCTAAACTAACATGATGTCATGAAGTCATCTCAAATGTTTTTAGGTTTTATTTTAAATTAAAATGTACACTTTTCTACATAACGTTTTTTTTCTAGTTGTGGATAAATAAGTAACGTGTCCGTCTCAATTTGTATTGTGATGACCTTGAATTTGGTGGCCAACAGCCCCTCCCCCACTTCCGTCAACCTCCGATCCCGCCCAGCATCGTCTGGATGAGGTTGTCATGGCAACCGTTATGCAACCGCCCAACGTCAGGACCAGCCTCCCATTGAATGGCAAGGCTCGGCTAGGGGTCAGTGCCCTAGGGTCAAAGAGGTAGAAGCATCATTGCGACACACAGTTTTGTGTAAACTTAAAAAAATAGCAATAATGAGCTATGAATGAAAATCAACCAGCAAGAAAGAATTCGTTGAGAGAACTCGCAAATAAACATTGTAGCCCAAGCAAATCTGCGCGACAGTTTATTTCCTTATATAGACTCTCAGGGCTATATTTACATTCACTTACGTCAGCGATGTTCCCTCGGGAGAGCTCACTTCTTAGGGGGTTTCAAATACATTTTCTGTAAGATGTTTATTTTTGTCGTAAAGTAAATATATGGAGATTCCGATGTTTAAGATAATTTGCGAGCACGTGGCTTTTACATTATACACCACCTTTCCATGTCATATAACTAGATTTATATGTTTAACGTGGCGATAGTGTCTAGACGCAGATTGGCAATACAGAATTATTGGAATGTTTTACTGCCCTCTTGTGGATTGCGGTGGTTTTACAAGAACACCCTTTCGCTGCTGATGCGCACTAGTGAGAGGTCTGCAAATGATCTGTTTTGATGTGTTTGTCCTCTTTTAATATTGTGTAACTGGGTTGTCCACTTCTTTGTTATATTTTATTCTTATGGACAGCAGTTATGTTTTTTCCTGCACTTATGCAACCGCTGTATATCCTGCACTTGCTGCTATTGCACTAGACAAAACTACATTTCGTTGCCCTGTACTTGTATGTGTAATGACAATAAAGTTGAACCTAATCTAATCTAATCTAATCTAATCTAATTAAATAATATTATTGAAAGCTAAGCAAAGTTAACGCAAATTGCTTTTTATATTTTACATGTAATTTTCTTAAAAAAATCACTTCCTGGGTTTGTGGAGAGTAGAACTTGTTCTCTTCAATAATTAACAAAGATTTATTTCATCTTTATTTCGAGAACCATGTATTCGTTGTTCTTCTATTGGTTAATTGTTGTTTATACCTCATGTTGACAAGTACATTTTGTAGTTGAACCTGTGATGAAACTGCTGATCTATAAATTATTCCGTGTAAAAAAGTAACAATTGTACTTTTACAAAAGTATGAATGATCGATTAAATCTAATACTTCAACATTTTCACCCATACATTTTTTAAATAACGTATTTGATGTCCCCTAACACTCTAACACTCAAATAAAACAATAAAGTAAAAAATCACATTACACGAATAAACAGTATTACTATCTTTTTCCAACACACATCTCTGCATTCAATCTACCAACAACTGAGGCAAACAAACGCTGTTCAAAGATTTATTCACACAAGCTTACAACGTACTGTACAAATACATGAAAAGTCACAAGACAACAGAAACGTCACCATATGCAAGTAACAGTGTACTTCTATAAGATATCCTCGTCTGGACGATGGCAGTGATCCGTATGAGAAATTAAGAATGCAGTAAAATTCAGTGCTGAGCTGCTACCGGTTCATCATGGTGACAATTAACAAGATCAAATATGGCAATAAGAACCGTCATCACTTCGACTGAACCACATGATGTTCACAGATATTTGGCTCTCCCTGGTGTCCCGTTCTGTGTTAATCTGTGGCATATGTTACAAACACTTCCTTCATTCATGAGCTCACAGCACTCGCTAACCACAGAAGGAACATTACAGTGTACAGACTGATCGGCTCACCAAATATCACATCGTGCTCACTGATAAGTCTTGAAAAAACCTAACAGTAGCATCGGCACATGTTAGAAGAATGGAGGATTTTACACTCTACACTGACCGACACCGTTTATTTGAACATTTTTTTAGGCATTTCTGGGGAAAGATCACAGTGTTTGGAGGAAATCACGATGAGACGTTGTGACGCGTGTCCTGACGCTGCTGGAATGCTCTTTAAAATGACTCCTATGTTCCTGAATGTGAGTTTTAATAGAACTGTGGGTTTAAAAGAGATGATTTATGATGATATATGGACCGATTTGGTTACAGTCAATGTGAAGAGGTAGTGATGCACATGTTGCTTTTTTAACCACGAAAAGTCTGATGATGTAACGGACGTTTGGAAGTTCTGTTGTATACCAGTTGCCATCTCTAATTCGTTTTGGTGAGAAGTTGCTCGGAAAAGAGCTTTTTGAGCTGGGCCACCTCCTCGCTGAGCGAGCTGAGCTGAGATTTCAGCACGCTGTTCTCGGTCTGGTACTGCGACTCGTTCGGGTTCATGCCTTGGTTGTAGGTTCGGGCCGTACTGCAGTGCATCACTCTTCTGGTGTCCTCTCCATCCTGCTGCGCCCAGTAACCCGCCACTTCATTGGCACCCGACGGGACGGGTACTCTAGCGCCCACTACTGGCAGAACGGGACTTTGTCGCCCACCAGGATTGTCAGCTTCACCGCCGCCCGCCGACTTAAATCGCAGCTTGTGCGGGAGACTCTTCATGCTTTCCACCGGCTCCACGCGACTGTACAACGGCACGTGTCCCACGGCTCCATGGCCATCGGTATTTGGGGAGTGATTGGACTCGTACCCGAGCTCATCTGCACGGTGTGGGGAAAGCTTGCCGTGGTCACCCAGCCTGTCCTCAAAGTAGACTGGACTACCGACGCTGGAGCCGCTCGGAGTAGAGAACCCCGAATCTTCAGACATGCTGCCCGTGTCTCTGAGACCTCGTCCAGACTGAGGTCCACTCGACTGGTGCGACACGTGCTGGGCTCCATCCCCGCAGGGAAGGTAGTAATGTGGGCCTGACGGCTGTGGAATGCACGTTTCTGTCATCAGCGGAAGTATAGAAGCGTTCGAGGGATCTTTAACCATCCCGAAGCGAAACTTAAGAGCCAGCAGTTCCGCTCTGAGCCTGGCGTTCTCCTCCAGCAACGCCAGCACGCGGTTCTCCAGGACCATATCGTTGACCCGGCGTTTCTCGCGGGAGCGCTTGGCGGCCTCGTTGTTTTTCTTGCGCTTGTCCCAGTAGCCCTCGTCCTTGTTTTCGCTTGGAATGAACTCTCGCCTGCGTCTCACGGCGGGGCTTAGCGGGGCGGCGTCTTTGCGCTTTAGAGCCGACGTTCGGCCCAGCAGCGTGCGTGCAAGCAAACTACTCGAGGTGAGGATGGACACGGCCTCATCCGTGAAGGACATCGGGCCGGGAGCGGCCACGTTTAACCCCAGCATTGCTGCAGGTGAGGCCGATTCGACAACCCTCAAAACTCCAGTTTGCTCCTGGGATGATTCTTCAAACATCGTTGGGATTATTTTGTAAGAAATATTGTAGTTGGTCAATGTGTTTCCGTTTCTGTATTTGTGAGATGTTACTGATGCAGCGGTGGCTCCACCTGGTGGCAGACAGAATAAAACAGCACTCCATCAGTTACATAAGATCCATTACAACATGATGTTATGTAACTTCATTACATCCCAGTGGCAAAGCACAGTACGTGCTATACTGCATCACACATGTATTGACACTTTAAATAAAGCAACGTCGAGTAATCTATATTCTATAGGGGTGAAGTTTAACTATTAAATGACTACCAGACTAAAAGAAAAGGGCCGTTTTTAACCATCATGTACTTTATATGAACAGACTGTTCCCTCTAGGAATTCCTGTGTTGACCTACATGCGGAACAGTTTGTGCATGAGTGAGTCTATCATCTTTCTGGCCCAGTGAGTCACTTTCGTGATGAAATCCTGTCTTGCTCAACACACCACAAGTTACGAAACCTTACTGCATATTATTAAACATATATTTTTGGGAGTTATATGCTTTGAATGGAGTTTTACCCTAAAAATTAAATATAAAATCTAAATAAAAGAATGAATGACTAAATCGTTTTAAAAACATTTATTTTACAAAAAATTACTTCTGATATGGATTCATGTACACAAGTATCTCTACTATTGCATAATGTTACTGTCCCGTTACCTGAATTGTTAGGCTAGTGTTATTCTAAATACAGACATTCCCATTGTGACACATGAAACAATCATTTAAACGTAACACATCCTTCATCAAAGTTTAACATGGTTTTGTTATAATAGTAAGTACCATGTTTTATTTTTAAAGACTGATTAAAGATTGCATGACCATAGATTTGCTACCAATGCCATGGTGAGGTAAAGCCGTTACACCATGGTTAGTAAAACTTTAGTTCATTTTTCTACGCGATTGGGCAACTGCCAGAAAATTGTATCAAATAGATAACACAAACACGGACGTTACCATTATAAAGCGCGTAATTCTGTCCAGAAGTCGCCAGTGGTCGAGAATGCGCATCCGCGGAGAAGCCGGTCCAAGACGGTTCTGTTCACGAGAAGACACGGATGAGTTGCGTTTATCCCGATTCAGATCAAACACACCGTTACCGGCTGCGCTCTGCGTCTCGTTTCGTGTCTGTTCCGCGCGTAATGCGCGCAGCCTCTATTTGTGTCTTTGGACAATCCGGTTCAGTCGAGGACGCGCCATAACCCCGTCTGACCACATGGTTCCGTGTAGAGTGGCTGTACGGACCGCCCACCTCCGTACGCAGGACCCTCCCATCTCTAATCTCTCCCTCGTTACAGTTTTCGTCAGAAAAATGTTTTGCAAACCATTAAGTAATATTGCGCAATCCCCCTCCCTCTGCATCGTGTCCTGAAAAACGAGTGTTGTCCTCAATACATGTACAAATGCTATATTTAGACTGGTGACGTGAGACAAGCTGTACTTTCTTTAGATATTACATTTACGCATTTGGCAAATGATTTTATCCGAAGCGTTTGACGAGCTATACATTTCCCATTATCAGTACTGTATGTGTGTTCACTGGGATCAGACCTCCGGGACTTTTGCGCAATGCTCTACCGAGTTACAGATGTTACAAAACAACATCGCTTAGCAGAGCTTAAAAAAAGACACATACACATCATATTACAATGAAGGTGCAGTGATGCAGAACCGTCAAAGTACACCATGCTCTTCTTTGAAGTGCTGTACTTTATGGGAAATGAATTATCATCTCATCTAGATCACTCCAAGGCAGTAACATAAATTGGGTGAAAGGTGAGATAACTTGCTTGGATAAGAGGCCGTCTTTCATCATTCAGATTTCTTTGCAAAAGAGCTGATTATGCAATGTGTAAGGTAACATGCTGGGCTGCAGCTATCGATATTTTAGTAATCGAGTATTCTACTGATTTTCCATCGATTAATCGTGTATTCGGATAATAAGTATGTTTTCTTTATTAAAGAGCAATACTAAATATACAAGAGAAAATAAAACAGGTCTCTTAAAATGAACAACTAATTTGTTTCCTTTTTAGAAAAATTAATATATTTATTGCTGAAATTGCATACATTCATATCTGTGAAAACTAAACCCATTTAGTACATTCCATTGCCATACTACATTCAAAATGCAATATAGGCCTAATACAAATGTATAAATAAGAAACATTAATAAAAATAGAAAGAATAATTTCAAAGGTAAACAACTAAGTTCAGCTTATGCATGATGCATTTAGTTTATCTAAATTAGTTTTAGTTTATTTTTTACTATTAAATAGTAATATATTTGTCCACATAAAAATACCGAGTTAACCGGACTTTTATTTTGGCAGGTCGTCGGAAGACGCTTGTTTTTTTAGTGTTAGCTTCACTCAGTAAAATGTTCTGAAATAAACTCTCAGAGCAACTCTGGAGATGAAGTTCATGTCTTCATGTCCTCATAAAGTGCAGTTCATTCACTCAGACACGCAGAACAGCCAGATGACGTGTAAATAACATGATTCGGCATCCACTAACGTTAGTCCGAATCTAGTTTGATGGACTCAAAATAGCAGTTCACCATTTCAATAAGCTATCAGTTATATATCAGCATGAGAAACACGTGTGAGCGTGTGAACAGACTAAAATGCGTGTGTCTCACGGTGAATGCGTGAGACTTGAGAGCCCTGTAACATGAATAGAGTTTAGCGGGCTGTGCGTCAGTAATAACGGTCCGTGGGGAAACGCAGCGCTCCGTGTGTACTGTAGTTAAATGGATTAAACAAAGCTTAGAGGCAACAAAAATTGCCTCGATGATTTTTTGTATTCGAATTACTCGAGGAATCGTTTCCGCCCTACTGGGAAGCATTTTCCAAGTTTCAAGAATGGAAAAGAGTTGTTGAATTAAAGGGAAATATTCACTCAACTATTTACTTGTGTCATTCCGAACCTGACATATTTTCCCATTAATATACAGTATGTGCACGGTTTGGCCTTGTTAAGTCAGTCACATAATGTTTATGAGGGCCGGAATTTGAATCACTTCTTGTGATCGAGTTCTTGTTGATGTCTGCTTGGAGTACAAGCTGGTTATTTGTATTGTACAACAGCTCATTTTACCAAAACTGACAGCATGCATGTTTTTCATGCCATGGAGGAACAGCAGTATTTTCATTTTGCTTACGCAAACACAAACAACCCCAGCGATTAGAGCGTGGCCTGTTGTGTGTCACCTCCAGCACTTTATCTGCGAGAAGACACACAAACGTTTTCTCAGTGAACTACAGAGATCAGACTCGGGACCTTTCCACAATTGTAGTTCACCATTTTTTAAGACAATATAATGTTAAGAAGTAATACTGTATAATTTACTGGTCATTTTCTGCCATATTATCCATTTATTTTTCAGACATTTCTGACACAATATTGCTGTACAATATTAAAAATAGAGAAAACAAAAAATTGTGAAACAGCTGTAAAAAATGTCTTTATATT
Source organism: Triplophysa rosa (assembly GCF_024868665.1). Taxonomy (NCBI): domain Eukaryota; kingdom Metazoa; phylum Chordata; class Actinopteri; order Cypriniformes; family Nemacheilidae; genus Triplophysa; species Triplophysa rosa. Next base: position 3,679,579 of record NC_079900.1, on the reverse strand, counting down.
CATATGTGCCCTATTTTTACCGATTTATTTACTGTTACTGGTAAATACGGGAGACATATTATTAATAATATTGTATTAATATATAATACAAGTAATATATTATTTGTAACTGCATTGTTAGCTTACTGTACACTGTAAATTCTTTTCCAAACTCGAGATGATTTTGTCTTGTTTTACAAAACAAAAGCAAACTTACACAAGAAAATGTTTGTAATTTTGCTTTTGTTTTTGCTCTCTGAAATCAAGCAATGCTTTCATTTCTCAAGTGAATATCTTGATTTAAGGACCTTAATGTGTAGGAAAACAACACAAAAAACAGATTTATGGTATTTTTGCTGAATGCTCATTGCATTTTACACTCTTTATGGGTCCCGTGAGGAACTTCCCTGAACTGTATGTGTAACTGTATGTGTCACTCAGCTCATCCAGCAGAGAAACTGGAGGAAAGGTCAAGTGTGTTACAATGTGACACAGCTAGTTACTGTCCTTACATACTTGAACTGTTATTGCATTAAAACTGCACAAATGTACACATCTTTAATCCTGTACCAAGCTCTAATAAACTCTTGTTTGAATTTTGAACATTAAAGATGATACGTCATTATATGCTTATTTCTGGCATAAACAACACGTTTATCAAGTTTGACCTGATGTACTCTTTCTTTCTCTCTAGTGTGTGTGTGTGTGTGTGTGTGTGTGTAAGTGTGTGTTTGAGCTGTACCAGGTGTCCCCTGTTAATCCAGTCCCGGTCAGGCTTTAACACATTGACACACTTAACTGCTTAAAAAACAAACAGGGCGAAGGCAAGGGCAAGGTTATCGCTGACCGCATGTAGCACGGCATACATGCTCGGCTTCTGTGTATGAAGATTCTCATCGATCCAGCTTGTCATGGAAACAGACCAAGTCACAGTGACTGCATTGCACGTTACATTCCGTCCTTATCAGGACACATCAAGGCGTACAAAAAACAAAGCAACACGAATATTTCTAAGCAGACTTTAAGGAAGACTGAAAAAAAGTAAACGCATAAATAAAAGAATACAAGGTCTCTGTTCAGGGACGAAGTTTGCTTATTCTCGTGGAGCTCTTGAAATAAAGCCCATGTAAAGTAGCAGTGAGGAAACATAAAAAAGTGACCTGACATTGTTCGAGTTGTAGCTTGAAAAAACATGATTTAAACACTGTTGCAATGGTTTTGTCTGCTCGAGTCTTTGCGTGTGCATGAAAGTCCTTAAACTCAGTGGTCACCTGCTTTGACCACTGCACATCATCTTCAGTAGCTTTCCCTATACATCTGAGGCGATTTTAGGTTATTTCAGGACACAAGACTACTGAATCTGTGAGAAGAACAGCGACGCATCCTTATCTGACCTCCCGCATGTGTTGTTTACCAGTTCATGCGAGGGAACGGCTTAGCCATGCACCCCGAGCTTCTCTCTCTCTCTCTCTCTCTCTTACTCGCTTTAACTGGCAAAACAACAATTGTATTTTTATATTATGCATTTGCGAATATGTGGGGTGGAAAAAAGATTAAAAAAGAACAGGAGGCAATACAGTAAACAATTAACATAGAAAATAACAATATAATAAGAAATATAAACAAATAAATATAACGATAAGTAATTATATATACATAACTATTTATAGTTTTATTATTTAATAAAAAGTTTTTAAAATATAAACTTAGATGAGCATTTTCTGAAGGGAGTGCCAGTACTTGCAGGAGTGCAAAAGAAGTGTTTTTGTTTTAGCGTAAATTTCAGAAACGCACTAGTCTCTCTTGTTGTATGCTTGGCTGTACAAAGCGCACAAAACCACCAGCAATAAACTCCACATTTTCTCAGTTTATGTAACAGCTTGACAATAATTCCTTTAATTCAGCGTGACACTGAAAGGCAGTGTAAACCTCTATTGTTCTCAGAACACAGTGTGAATCACTGATCTCTGTTTTCCTCTCTTCCTCACACAAAACACATAATACAATCATTAATTCAGTACATGTAGAACTCAGGTCTGACCTTTGAGATATTGTTCTGCCTTTCCAAGATATAAGTGTGCTATTTTTTACAATACACAAACTGTTTTAACTGCATGTTCCACAAAGTTTTGACAACTATCCTTGAGTTAATGATGACTACAACTGTGGTTACACTAGAGGTAAACTGATGTAATAGATTCACTAACCTTTGATGACCTGATACTACTTTCGGGCCGGGTCTGAAGGGGGCTTTGGCCCCTCCAATAATGTCCAATTTTCAATTAAAATAATTTAAAATTAAATATTTATTATTAAACACTTACTAAATACTTATTTGTATTATCTACTAAATAATGACTTCTCAATTTAAGCACAGAAAAATGCAAAAAAACGATGCATGCAATGCCAGGGTCATAATGCAAAACTGTAGCTAAATAGTAGATCATTAGCATCATTTGTTTGATATTTCACTGATATTGTATCTTATTAAATGCATTTATACATATATTAAATATATATAAAAATTAAGAAAGGGGCATATATATATATATATATATATATATTATATACAGTATATATGCATAAAACAATCTACAAGAATACCAGAGTAAAAAAAACAACAGAGAATGGTTATAAATATATAGTTTTTTTAACTCTGGTATTATAGATTGTTTTGTGCACATATATATATAAATTTATAACCATTCTCTGTTGTTTTTTTTACTCTGGTATTCTTGTAGATTGTTTTATGCATATATATATTCGTATATATATATATAATATTTATAACCATTCTCTGTTGTTGTTTTACTCTGGTATTCTTGTAGATTGTTTTCTTGTTTTTGGTAAGATCACTGGGAAAATGTAAAAAAAAGTAGAAAAATGCATAAATATAAATGACTAGAAATAGAATCGGACTCACTCCCTGAAATGCTTTCACGTACTCCTGTATCAAATAAACACTGAATTGTGCGCTCTACCATTATATCACACAGAGCCTGTCTCGCACACTATTTTGTTGAACTAAATATATTTCTAGACATTTCGTCAGGTCAGGTGTAGCGCAGACATCCAAAAAAACAAAGTTTGCTAGGAGGAGCGCACATGGCCTGGGACACTTCTATTTCCTTCTATTTCTGGATCCCAAAATACGTCAACACGTTGCTACGGCAACCAGTTGCCAAAACTACGCACTTGGAGCGTTATGCAATAACAAATAACTGAAAAAAGGACACTGGTGATAGAATACAGAATATAAACTGAGGTGTTATTGATCAAATTGACAAGCCGTGTAAAAAAACGTGTCTGGAGGTCATTTCAATGAGGAGAAGAACTGTCCAGATAAAATCAAATATGCTAACTTGTTGTTTCATGTCAGCTTTTTTTTTTACATCAAAGCAATTTGACCGTCTGAACATGCAGTTAAAAGCTGTTGGCTGGCAGTTAGATTTGCATTATTACATGTTGCTTATATTAAGGATAAGCAGTAAATGTGTTCCCACAATCCTCTCTGATCTTTCACATCACCATAAACTGTTGTAACAGAGCTTTGCATCACACATGAATTAAATCATATGAGGAATGTGTGCTTAACATCTAAGACTCTTGTTTGTCCTCGTATGGCTCTCTGAAACGCTAATCTTTTTCAATGGGGTTATGGAAGGCATTATTGTTCTGTGCGTGAAAGCCACAAAACCCATATGGAGCGAGAGAGAAGGGCTATGAGTCCATGACTGTGGTTATGTAACAGCTAGGCGCTGTGTAACTTGCATAATACATTCATAATCGGTGGGGTAGGACAGATATAGATGGCCTAGTTTTCCCATATGTGCATGTTTGAGGATCCATTGTCCGGAAGGCTCGGAGCACGCTGTTCATTTCTGATGCAATTGCACATCTTCAGTTTATTACAATGCATTCGTACTACCCACCAAGACCCTCATATAAAGATCAATAAAAACTGATATGTCTTACTGAGCATGTGATTTGCAAAACCTGGTACAGAGTGCAACAACAAGGTTCTGTCGGTCAAAGTCTTGACATTTTCTTCCATGAAGAATTTAGTTGTAAGCAGCTAGGATATAAGTTTTAATAGAGCCAACCACAAACTTCTGAAGAAGCCACAACTTCTATCCTCTTCACATCATCTAAATATTTATCTGCATAATTCTCATTGACGAACGACACCACCCATAATCCACCAATCAGAGAAGTTACCGTTACCATGGAAATGAGCATCATTCAAAGACAATTTATAAGGACCGCCCACTCGTCTCCCTATGCTCTCATGATATGTATTTGTATGCCTCAACATTTCATTGGAGCCGTGGATCTTTGATCACAGGTCTAATAGTTAAATTTCAGTTTTATACATTTAAATTCATTTCGCTGATGCACCCTGTAAAAGAAAACAGTATGGTACACCACTTACTTTTCGCCTGAAGAAATTATAACCTTGTCCTTGAAACAGCAATTGTACAACTCAATTGACTAAAAGCCTTTTTATAAGAACACTGACATAAATAAAGCGACCGGAGAGATTTTCACAATCGGTCCGTAGTTGAAAACAACATTTCTTGAAATGCTTTTTTCTCTGTATTTTGAGTAAACCTTGTCCTCTGCCCTTTTTCTCTAGTTTTGTATACAAAAGCACATAGCGTCTCAGAACAAGATATTCCCGGAGGAGTTAAAGTCTGGCCTTGATCCAGCCAGCCCATCAAATACTAAAACCTTCAGCTAATTCACATTTCATACCGTGATTGGTCAACAGGGGTTAATATCCTGAAATGCTCCCCGCTCAGAGCGCATGACCTTACTTCACATTACTCAATCATTTAATTACCTTATTTGATTATAGGACTTTCTGTTTCCATGTTTACTTGATATATATTAGAAAAAAAATGCAGAAATCAAACTGTAAACATCTTTTTTTCTTTTTTTGCTGTATGATGTCACTTTCTACCCCAAGTCGTCCAAAAATCAAACACTCTATGCTTAATTATTAATAATAATCATTATTATTAATGATCTAATTGGGCCTAGAAAGTAATATTATGCAACTGTAATTGTATAAATACATTTGTACCACATCATAAACAGTGGTCTATAATATATGTCACTTCAGGTGGAATTTCTGTGATGTGCAAAAGAAAAAGAGAGAGATTTAAGTGTCGGGAAGACAGGTGAGTGCAAGATTTTGAAAGACATGCCTCTCTTGCTTCAGGTCACCTCTGATATACTTTATAGACCGTTTCATCTGACCCCCAGTTATCTTCCGGTTTGTGTTTGGCTAGTGTCTAATTAAATAACTATTTATATTATATTTAATTTATGTTAATAATAATTTATATGATTACTTTATTGTATCATTATTGTATTAAATAAACGATTTGTTGAATTTTGCTGTATGACAAACCGTATGGTACACTGACATCTAGCGGTTGAGATGGGTATCGCAGTCTAAATGTAAAATATTGGAGAGACAAGTTGAGCCAAGTAACGGCTCTTCTCGATTTCTTTTAAATGTTATCAGAAATAATCTAAAGGCACTCTATTTGTGAATGTGTACCGGATGTTAAGGTGGGGTGTCACAAAAGTGCGCATGCGCAGTAACGTTTGTTTATGTTGTTAGATGAAACCGTCTATAGGAGGAGACAAGGAACAAGATGACTCAGTTCATGTAGGCTGCTGAAGGAAGGGTGCTAAATTAAACTCTTTAATGTGCGTATGAGAGGACAGATCAAACACAAAATGTTCTCGCTCCAGATGTATCATACATGACTCATACTTCACTCAGTACTAGAGTTACATAAGACGGCCTGTTTTCATCATCCGCCGGCAACACTCCACCTTCCTGCTGTCCTTGCGTTGACTTTGTTTGAAGAACTATGTCAAGTGTTCATCAGGATGTTGTCTCGGACAGCTGGCGCCTCTCTTTGGTGAGATGTAGGAATCGGAAGTTTTGAATGTCAGCAGAATAAAAGTGCACCTATGACTTTTCTTATTACATGACTGTTCTTGTTCTTGACTGTTTGAGCAGTGCCTTGATGTGTGGCATTATAACTGCTTGAGGTGAGAAGAGATTGCTTTAAAAGCAAATAAAATAATTTTGTACAAACTTTGTACTTTGTTTAGTCACTTTCTGCACTTCCAAGTGGCGATACATAAGGTGAAGTGTCTTTGATATTATCTTTCGCAGGCGAGGGGGTCCTGTTTCTATGGGGGTTTTTTTAATCTACATTTCCAAGTTAACTTAAGTGGCGTCTTGTATTGGGCAGTGTCTTGTTTATTTCTTCCCTGACTTATTCGGGAAGGGATGAGTCGGCTTGCAGGTTTCTGTCAGTGCTCTGGTACCATATGTAATTTGTAGAGCAACAGCTCCACCTGCTGTACATATGATGCAGTCACACATTTTCAGGAGGTGACCCCAATATTTTTCTTGCTGCTTTGTGAAGACATTAATACATTTTAAATAGTTCTGAATGCGACGTAGTTTGTGTTTAAATCTGTTATAATATACAAGTGCTG